>NC_092569.1:11450000-11525000 GCF_037975245.1 Apostichopus japonicus | reverse complement strand
TAGCATTATTACGCACAAACTATACGTTCAATATTTTGCTAATACTTAATCATTCGTCAAAAACTTACACATATAGGTATAACCCATAAATTTCGTGTTTTTTCTACAAAACGTTTTGATATCCAAATGGAGAATATAAACTTAGAACAAGTAAATGGCACAACTATAGAGGGACAATAAATAAGTTCCAACTATATGTAGAATAAGCCGTGACAATGGCTTTATTATAATTATGTTATGATTAATTGAAAAAAATTAGCATATTTTATGATTGTGCTTAATAATTTGTTCAGATAAACAACTATTTATGAAGTTATTTACATTAATTGCCGAGATAGAATTTGGTAATCTAAGATGGCAAAAGATGGAAACACCCCCATTATTTATTTAACTCACATCGGGTATTTCGTACTTCTGCTGTTCCGCTGTAAGTTCCCACCGCGGACAGACGATACTTGTCATTTTCATCGTTGATACGGAACGAGTCATATTCAGCGAAGTGTGGAGTCCCTTCCCTGTCGACCAGATCAATCCGGATTTGATAGTTCTCTTGATTGGTGATGTAATACAGCTTGTCATTACCCAACCAAAATTCATGAACGATCTGACCAAAGCCTTCTTTGTAGCTGGTCCAGTTACGGTAAAAATCAACAGAACCATTAACTCGACGTTGGAACACCTGAAATCAAAATAAATTAAGGACTTCCTAAGATTTACAAAGTTTTACAAAACTCAGAAGTCATGGGAATATTTATGAAGACTTACGTGACAGAACCAAAGGATGAACATAAATAAGTCAGTTACCGAGTACTTAAAGAACATAATCGAATATAAGACAATCCATAGTAAACAGAAAAAGAAGATTGGCATTTTACGAGCTTATGCTATTTGACTTCTAGTAGCAATCACATAAAGAAAACAAAATTACAAGAGAGTACCGATATTGTCACTATTCTGTTACACTCAGGGGGTAGGAGCCGGAGGAAGGGGGGCACTGGGGCATTTTTATTTGTTATTATTCACGTGCACCATAATAGTGTTGATGTGTAAATGTGTAAAATAATTGTGTCATGCATGCAAACATATAAGTCAACATTTTAAGTTCAGCTTATAATGTTTTATGTTAGTTGTTTTATAATATTCATTATCATACGGTTTTATATGTTTTCTAAATACATGTGTTTTGAGTAATGCAATACTAGTATACTTCTTCTTGAATTCGATCTTCTCTGGTTTGTGATATTTCTACTCCCTTGAAATCAATATAGCACACTCGACATGTACCTTCTTGTTATTCAACGTTATTGCCTGCAATTCATTTAAATACGTTTTTAACACCTTCCCCCATTGCCATATACAATCTATGCTAAACAAAATCAATAAGTTAAGAAGTAATCAATGTATCAATGTAACTTATATACGTGAAGTGCGTTTTCCCCCTGATAACATATGTATTGGTCCATAATGTCATCGTATACCGGACTATAGGAAATATCAACTCATTTCTCAAAAAACAAATTTTATGAATGTTGATTATGTGACACGGCAAAAGAGATTGTGTGCACGACGAGTCGGTTGAACATTCAACGCAGCTTATTTTTGATGGACGAGATCGCGTTTTTTTCTTCTCCCTGTTGTGGGCAACATATTTCTTAAGTAATGTAACATTTCACTTCGGTGTAAGGTAGCGTGTACTCACTGAGGGAATTCTAAAATAAACGCTTGAAACGTTTGTCGTTTTTAACAATGTATCATTAAAGAGTACGGTAAGCCAGATCAGTTAATTGGTTTAATTAATGGCGTAGATACCACTGTTGTTACAACTAGCATTGTATTTGTATTTGTAATAAGTAATGCTTTAAGGTTAACAATTTGAACGTAGCAATCACAGACAAACAAATAGAATTCAACGGAGGACAATCCGGATTTGTCACAATCTTTCAGTCTGTATCTGTGTAATGCTAATTAAATAAACTAATGACGCAAGTAATTACTTAATATTGAACATCAGTAAATAGTTTATGTCATCTGTGATTCATTATTTGTGAATTATATACCAAAAGCCTACAGAAATCTAGATTCTATTATGACTTACCGTCCATCCACCTCCGTCAGCCATGTTGCAATACACTGGAAATGGTGATCCAGGCCAGCCAGTTGGTTTAATGGTGTAGATACCACTTTCGTTAATACCAGCAGTATATACATCTTGGCAGTTAGTAACCTGCAAACATGTTTTTCCATCACCATAGTAACCAGCCGTGCAGTAACATTGGTGTACGTTGCCTTGTTTCTCACACTGTGCATTGGGGCTGCAACTGTATACGTCATCCCACGTGACACTGCCATTGATACAGTGAGCCATTCTTGTACAATCAGGGTTGACATAAAATCCACCGGCCTGTGCAATAGTAACGTGGTTGTAAACAGTGATAGTAAATTATAACAATAATAGGAATAACTATAACGATAGTAATGATAACTGTAGTGACGAAGATGACGACGACGATGACGATTAAAGTGAAGACGACGATGATGATGATGATATTTTTTTTTGCTGTCGGCATAAAGAATGGATAGCATTATATCAAAATTAACGTAGAGTCAAGGGGGGAAACTGGCAGAATACTGTCATTTGTACTTGAATTTAAACATCTGAAAGTCATTTATTTTATATTAAGTGACTTCTCGATATCTGGCTGCAGAAGTAAAGAATTGGGAAACTCACCGAAATGCTTGCATTCACACTTGTCATTTGACATGTGCAATTCTCAGGTGCCGCACAGACCATTTCATTGTCATCATTGTAGCATCGCAGCTGACCAAGTAGGCAGGCAGTCGGGATTGATAAAAGAGTTGTGTCGATTGACTGAGAGGAGCTTTCAACTGGCGGTGAGGTGGTGCTCTGCTTGGTTGTTTCAACCGAGGACACCGTAGTGTCAGGCAAGGAGGAGAGTGTGCTAATCGGCGGTGAGGTGGTGCTCGGCACGGTTGTTTCAACCGAGGACACCGTAGTGTCAGGCAAAGAGGAAAGTGTGCTAATCGGCGGTGAGGTGGTGCTCAGCACGGTTGTTTCAACCGGGGACACCGTAGTGTCAGGCAAAGAGGAGAGAGTGTTAATCGGTGGTGAGGTTGTGCTCTGCGTGGTTGTTTCAACCGAGGACACCGTAGTGTCAGGCAAAGAGGAGAGTGTGCTAATCGGCGGTGAGGTTGCGCTCTGCGTGGTTGTTTCAACTGGGGAGACCGTAGTCCCAGACAAAGAGTTGGTGCTCTGCTTGGTAGTATCATCTTAAATAGAGAACACAATTAAAAGGTGAATTTGTTAAAGGTAAATAAAGAGGTTCTTTCTTTCTCTGTGTTTGCAACCTGCGAAAATCTTGAGAAAACAGATGTAAATTCTGTTGGTATTTCACACCTTTCAATTAATCAGTTCCACTTAAGTCTGTCTCTATTAATGAAAAAACAATAGGTTGTCTGGAGTATGAAACGAACATGGAACAGTAGAAATATCCATAAATTCCTGTTCCGCTCGATTACAAGTAAAGTAATAACTTAAATCGAAGTGATTATTCGCAGGGCAGACCGGCGAATAACGTACACGGAACCTTATTCGCAGGGCTGTGACGATTTTGAAAATAGGTTTATTATTACGTTTTGCTATTGATACCAGTCAGTTTAGGGGCCTTGAAAAAGCCAACCTTTTGTTCCCAAATAGTCTTAGCCACTTCATAAGCTAATTTTTGGAGCCCCAGCAGTTCAAGTTTAAAAGCTTATTTTAAGGGAGCTTATCTTGGGATTCCCCAAAAGCCGATATTGCCTGAAAGCCAATATGGTCAAAGGTGTGACACCCCCCCCCCTCCCACACCTTTACATGCAAATGAGCAGTCACTCTGCAAAAAAAAGGTGAAAATGATCGAGGGATGACATTTTTATGTTGGCGGTACTAATGCTAGACTGGCTCAATCTTAAGGCCCTAGGCTCCCAAAACCAATCTTAACAGCATTAACCCAGCAAACACAAAACGTTATCATAACATTTTTAAAAGAGCCTCTAAAATATATTTTTATAACGTTAAATGTGGTGTTATAAAAGCGTCGGCATAACGTTTTTATGAGATATTAATGTTATATTAATGTTATTACGAAAAAATGTTTCGAAATGATAACCTGAAAACGTTTTCGTGACATATTTATTACACCACAAATAACGTTATCAAAACAAAAGACGAAACATTTTAATAACGTTTCAAAAACGTTTTTGTGTTTGCTGGGAAGATAGGAATCCCAAAGGCCAATAAATTCCTCAAAATATAGAGGCTCCCAATTAAGACTCTCAAAAAGATAGCTGGTGCCCAAAAGCAAACTCGAATAGCCCCAAAGCAAACTCGAATAGCCCAAAAATTACTGAGCCCGTTAACCCAGTCAAAGGCTGCCCTGTGAATAAGGTGTATGTGTCTGGCTATTCACAGGGCAGCCCTGCAAATAAGATGCTCGTGTCTGGCTATTCACAGGGCTGCCCTGTGAATAAGATACTTGTGTCTGGCTATTCACAGGGCTGCCCTGTGAATAAGGTGTGTGTGTGTGTCTGGCTATTCGCAGGGCTGCCCTGCGAACAAGCCCCACCAACTTAAATACCTGTTAGCTATTTAACAATTATTATTTAAAAAAATATCTTCTGAACTGACTTCGCTTTTGGTCATTCCACATATTCAAACTGTTTACCTTCGTCTTTATAGGACAAGCAGTGTTTTTCTATTCTTGTCAGCCTCTTAGCAAAGTCACGTGACTTTGTAGAGAAACAGTAAAAGCTGACAGACAGTGAGGGTGTGAAGAAGGTGGTGCTCTTTCTGATGGTGTAAAGATGTATCATCTAAAGGCATCAGTAGATTTCTCCTTGGTGGGCAGAGGATGGTTACAGCGCTAGCTCCATCCTCAGCGCACTAAATATTCATATATGATAGGGGGTTAAGCAAGCAGGAGAAACAGTCAAATAAGACGAGGAAATGTGCAAATAACCATCTAATTATTGCATATGACAAAGTCAAATTCTTGCTAGATCAAAGGGGTATGAATAACCTCAAGGGCGGCGGGGAACCGGGGGGAGGCACATGGGGCACGTGCCCCCCCACTTTTCCTCAGGTTAAAAATGTGCCCCTTTTCTACATAAAAATTGGGGTGTCTCAAGTTAGCAATTAGAGGCCAGGGAACCAGAATGAACACTCGGGAAGGGCCGTTTCCGGCCATCTGAGGGGTTTGTAAAACCAAAAATTTTCTTGGACGCTCCGCGCCAACCGAAGGTGGCGCTTCGCTCAGATAGTCGTGCACACAACTTTGCAAATCCTGGCTACGCCCCTGACTTTTAATGAATTTAAGTGGGTCAAACTCAATAGCTATTTCGAATGGAAAAAAAATTGTTAAGATATTATCAAGAAATAAACTCTAATTAAGATGATTCCTACATTAGCAACTAGCATGTTTTCACCTCATTTTGTCTCAAAAGAAAACTTGTTCCTTGTGTCCCAATTTGCACATTGGATGTTGCAGTGCTATATGCATATTTTCCTTGAGGGGGGTGGGGGGCGTTGATGGAGTGATGTGTTTATGCAAATAAGATAATGCAATAAGGGTTATAAAGGGTACTAAATATAAGGCTGCATCAGTCCAATCGAATTTCTGCAAAGTGCCCTTTGATGTCGGTGCCCCCCCACCAGATTGAAAGTGCTTCCGCCGCCCTTGAATAACCTTAAATCAGTGTTTAAATGGAAAGGTGAAATAACGGGATCATGTCGATTTTGTCATTTCTGCGGTACAGTCAGTACGCGCGATATTGAAGTATAACCTAACGTTAGCTCTTACGTTGTTAGGCTAGGTTAGGCCAGATCCTTTCCCTGATGTAGTAAATACGCTGTACTAGCTATGAGATAGTATAGGCTAGTATTTGTATAGTAAGTACTTTCGGACTAGGCCTAAGTCTAGACCTAAGTAAGTATATTCCTACTGTGTGTCATACTCAAAGCAAGACCTTCCCTAATTAACGACCGCCTCTAGTACTACTTCTACCAAATGCGAGTAATTGTGGTGTACGCTAACTCCTGAGGGCACACCTAATCAAAGCCACACATTATAGTGATATTATGCATAGACCTTTGTGCTTTGGGGTCAGTACACTTTAGTCTTAGACCATGTAGGCCTAGCCTGCCTTCGCTTTTAAAAGACTGTAGGCTTAGGCTATACTACTAGTGGTCTTACATGTTCGGGAAATGGCTATTAGTGATTGCCGACAGTGAAGGAAGAGATTGCTTAAAATTGCAAGTGATGCATTTATTGTAGTGGCCTACATTAACCTCTGAGTGTAAAACTTACCCAGGCTAGGCTATAACCAGTTAAGCTATATTAGTAAACTTAGGTTATATGCATTTGAAATTTAATTTAAAAAATGATAATTTTGTACTATTCATTTATAAAAACCAAGAAACTTGTGAATGGATCATCTCAATCTAGACTATAGTTCAATGTAAATTATGGGGGGGGGGGGTACTTGTTTGTCAAACTTAAAAATGTTTGGTGAAATTAATTAGGCTAAGCCTACTAATGCAATGATATAGGTATAGCCTAGGCCTAGCCACAAATAAGTTTTATCCACGTGAGACATGTAAAAATGAAACACCACATAACTAGGTCACAGCTTTGCACTCCTAATGTTATAAGCCTCACACTATAAAACAGAAATGAGTTTTATTACATCTCATGCTGTTCTTATTCTACAATTATACTCCCCAGAAGTAGGTTTTGAAGCACTGTCAGTGAGGCAGATTATATTTCCATATTAGGCACAGCAGATCATGAATTTGGTGTAAATCTCAATAAACTGAACTGCCCATAGCAGGGACTCCTTATATCATTGATTTTCTGAACATTAAAAAGGGACACATTTACAGTAAGGCATATTATGTTTCCGTATATATCACAGCAGATCATGAATTTGGTGTAAATCTCAATAAACTGAACTGCCAAAGCAGGGACTCCTTATATCATTGATTTTCTGAACATTAAAAAGGGACACATTTACAGTAAGGCATATTATGTTTCCGTATATATCACAGCAGATCATGAAATCGGTGTAAACCTCAATAAACCGAACTGCCCATAACAGGATTCCTTATAGTATGATTTCTGAACAATCTAAAGGGACACATATACAGTTTTCATGGGAGAGAATGTTTGTATGGATACAAACTGATAAGTATTTAAACATGGTACAAAACTCAAATAAAGACCGTTAATGTAATTGATTTTGTTTTACTTTGAAACTATTTCTAACAAAGGTGACCGGCTTCTGTTAGGTGCAGAAATAAATAACTCTTTCTGCTGTTATGTGTTATTTTTTTGGCAGAAATGGAAGATTTGTACCGAGAGGAGCTAACAGCCACGACAGAGTACAAGAGGCACACAACCTTCAGCCTTCCATTACCGTACTTGCAAACTACATGAAAAATCTGTAGGCTGCAGTTTACTTAGCCCTATGATGGTATATTGTAGTTGAGCAACTACAACTCATACCATCAAGTCAAAAGTCCAACACAAAAATGAGTTGCAAGGTGATTGATACCATGTATAAGTTATGCATGTAGAGGTCAATTGAGGTCACTGCGATCATTGCAATATACCATTATCTCATACTTCCATACACTTCTTCCTATTAAAGTGTTAAAATATATCGATTTATCTTTGCACAAGATTGATCTCTTACTCTCCGCAAATTGTGATAGCATAACTTGAAGCCACTGCGAAGTCATCAATTTTACATTAGATGAATTTCTTGTGATAGAGAACTTCAGTTAAATTAAAGTGCATCTATCTTAGAAATGTCAAAACAGAGAGGCCAAATCAGGACTGTACAACACATAATTGTACACTATGCTAAGCATATCCTACATTCTGTATTGCAGATGGCAAGTCTCTGACTTCTAGTTTTATTTCTCCATGGTATAAACAAAGAGTGTGACCATAGCCTTCAGTAAAGTGTCAGTCCTCTTTAAAATTCTTGCCATAGAGCAGTGAGATGCTTGCGAGTCACTTCGCCCAACAACCATTTCG
Source organism: Apostichopus japonicus (assembly GCF_037975245.1). Lineage (NCBI taxonomy): Eukaryota > Metazoa > Echinodermata > Holothuroidea > Aspidochirotida > Stichopodidae > Apostichopus > Apostichopus japonicus. The sequence goes on along the minus strand of NC_092569.1, from coordinate 11,516,904 downwards.
CCCAACTGCCATTTCACCCAACCAGCCTGGTCATTTCGCCCAACCGCGTTGGTCATTTCGCCCAACCAGCATGGTCAGTTCGCCCAACCGTGTTGGTCATTTCGCCCAACCGTGTTGGTCATTTCGCCCAACCGTGTTGGTCATTTCGCCCAACCGTGTTGGTCATTTCGCCCAACCTTATTTTTACTAATATTCAGTCAGAATAATATTACTTTTTCTATTCCACCAGTTCAATTTGATTTATTTTGGGTAAGGTTACTTCGTAATAGGTAAATAAAGTGAGGTCCGCTCGATATCGATCTGAGTCTGAGCAGTTATTTCGGGTATAATGGGAGGATTACACTACTTTAGGCGTTTACGCATACAATGGAAGTTATATTATTATACAAACAAAGGGGAATCGGTGTGGAATAATATAACCGTTTCTATTTCACTAGTTCAATTTGATTTATTTTGGGTTATATTATTGGTAGTTATATTATTGAAATGGGGTGTAGGCGGTTTTACACTATCTAACGCAACGTAGTAGCCAAGAACCTGAAGTATTTTTAATATTATTAGTATAAGTATTGAAATGGGGGTGTAGGCGGTTTTACACTATCTAACGCAACGTAGTAGCCAAGAACCTGAAGTATTTTTAAGGGAGGGCCCGAAGAACATGAACTTATAGCATGCTCCTCATGGTGAAACATAATTGCACCTATTAGGTGAATTGAGTGTACTTTTAATGGTAAGAAAGACTAGCGTAGGTTCTTATGACCAACTTAAGTATAAGTATTTTTCAATAATTGATGTTATTGCATTTGTGAGTCAGTAATCCGCAGTTATTGTTTTGGTCAGCCAAGCGTTAATCCGGTCAACCAGACGTTTATCGGAGGCCTATTGTTTGTGGTTTATTAATCCACACCTATTGTTCTGCTTGATGACTTCGGTCAAGGTTTATCAAGTCCGCCAGGCATTAATCAAGGGTATTGTTCACAGCAGTTATGTGTTTATCTAGTTCTACATAGTGTTAATCTAATGTTATACAAACACAGGGGAATCGGTCTTCATAAAAACCTATCAAACCTAACCCCTAAAATACTGGTCCATCCTACTGACTAACAATTCCGGAACGTTAAGTGAAAAACAATATATATATAAAACCCGTCCGTAATATTTATCAATGTAACCACATATGTAATCACATATGTAGGCCTAATCAATTTAACCACGACTTCAAGTTTCCTTAATACTCGGTTCGCATCCCGTAACGTTAACAATTCCCGACCGTTTACTATCAAACCTATCAAACCTAACCCCTAAAACACTGATCCATCCTCAAGATTCCTTAATATTCGGTTCGTATTCTGTAACGTTTCCTTACTAAAGTTATACAAAGAAAAGGACTTCAAGTTTCCTTAATATTCCTTAATATTCGAACGTTTACTATCAAACCTAACCCTCAACACACTGATCGGTCCTCAAGTTTCCTTAATATTCGGTTCGTATCCTGTAACTTTAACAATTCCCGAACGTTTACTTTTCAAGTATCATATTTAATCAAGGTTGGGCGAAATGACCAGGCTGGTTGGGCGAAATGACCAGGCTGGTTGGGCGAAATGACCAGGCTGGTTGGGCGAAATGACCAGGCTGGTTGGGCGAAATGACCAGGCTGGTTGGGCGAAATGGTAAGGTTGGGCGAAATGGCAGTTGGGCGAAATGGTTGTTGGGCGAAGTGTCCTGCTTCCAGTGACATCTTGGCTATCTTGGAAAAAGGGGGGGGGGGAGGTTGGGAGAAGATGTAAACTTTCAGTGAATGTTATTTTACTGTATCAAATTTAAACAATTTCACAAATCTTTTGTTGCAGATGAACTTGGCATTTTCTCTTGTCACTCTGTTGTTTTGGGGAATTTCAACATCGAAGGGTGCAATGGTGCATCCTTGCAATTATTCATATACATGTAAAACAAGTAATTGTTATTTTTTAGATTTATGTTTAATCTACATGAAATTGTGTTAGCTGATAGCCCACTGATTATTGGTAAAGTGGAACCAGTTTAGATCTGTAAGGAAATTAAGGAAATTGAACAATTTATTTACTGAGGTATCAGCAAGAAGCAACAGGACTTTGCAAAGCATGGCAACAAATTTGTCTGAAGCGAAGAGAAAATTGCTTGATAGAGAGCTTTCAGTGCTCCTACCTTCATCTACCATAAAATGACAACAGAAACACTGTTGAACCAGTATCACAACCTTTGGTTTGACTATCGGCTAAGTGCTGTAAATAACACTATTGACTCATTTTGCTCTAAGCGACGTGTAATGCACATTTACACATTTGACCTTCGCCTATTATGCAATTGGTATGTCAAGTTCACGAACACAGGCTGTTTGTACTTAAACCTCCATTTTCTTGTTTGTCGCAAAAAGATCAGAGGAAACGACCGTGAAGAATCTTTAATCTTTAATTGGCTGCCAACACAGTGTGTTACTGCACTTGCTATAAAAAAAAGGCTAATGCAATTTATTCCTTTTCTAAAACTGAAACTGATAAAATGATAATGTTTTCAAAAAGTTTGGCACAAACTAGTAGACTGTAGAAAGCGATTAATCTTCTTTTTCATTCTAGTTCGTTAGCACACCATTTATTACTTTAATTGCTTCATTCCTTTCCTAGATTGGTACAAACTGGAAGAGGTGAAAAATGAGAAATTGAGAGAGGCTACCAAGTAACACAGCTTTGCAGTAGTAGAATGATGTCTTTGGCTTGGATGATGCACATCAAGAATGTGATTGTAGCTGTTTTTATGAGAAAAAATTGATGTTTTGCATTTCAATTCATCTCTCTGAACTTTAATTAAACTTGCATAGAGATGGCCTGTGATGAAGAGACATGTGGAAGTGCACAGGAATTATATGTCATAGGTCATTTAGGGTTCAGTTTAGTTAATTGTTTTGAAACGCTTCTTCCTGAGTCCTGGGACGGACATATTAATGAATGCAAAACGTGATCATAATTATGGTCATTCAGAATTTCAGAAAGTTCATGTTCAAGGACACTTTGGTCTATTCTTTAACTACTTAACTGTTTGCTCAAAATCTTTTCAAATTAATCTTTCTTGTTATGATAATAAGCTTTAACTTACCACTTTCTATTGGAGTTAAAATGATTTGCACAAGTATGTGAGGTCCAAGGATGAGCTTATGACTAAAACGTTAATGGTATTTTTGGAAGCCTAATTATTGTCCTGCAGATGTTCGGTTTGGCTGTGCAAAGTGGTAAAATATAATTGTAATTCAAATAAAAATATGAATAAATTACCAATAAGTAAATAATTAGATTAAAACAATAAATTTGGTATTAGGTCATCCTAATCAACAACAATGTGGACATAGATCTTCTAAGACCTTCCTATCTAGTTTAATGGTAGTCAGTATAGGCCCCAAATTATAGCACGCTATAATGGCAAGAAGTTTTCAAAAAGTACCCTCCTGGAGGTCTTTACTCTCCAATTAGTCTCAGACATATTTAAGGAACACACAAGATGGCTGAATGGGAAAATTTCCTCAAAGGTTGTAATAAAAACAGTTTAAAAATTCTGACTAAAGGTGACCACATTTGAATATCTAGCATATTTGCGGCTAATACAGCATACCTAAAGTTAAAGAAAAGAAGCTACTGACACAGGGCTGAATTTTGTCGTAACAAAGGTTATTGGGAGAGAGGCGTTGATCAAGTTTTTCAAGAGAGGATTTCTTGTTCTACACTGAAAACTGTTCAAGTGATTTTCAAGTTATCCTTGTGCAAAAGTGCTGATCAAGGTCTTGGTATCCCTGTTACATTTCACAGTTGATGTCGAGCAATCAGAGCTTCAGCATGTGACGATGGTTATGCTGTAAATATGTCCTCAAAATTTTGTTTTTAGTATTGCATTTCTTATATTAATTCATTGTATAAGTATTTGAGGAATGAATTAAACTAAATTGCGAAAGTTCACCTAGTACTCAAAATTCAAAAGTAATGGAGATGCAAATAAAGTTAGCTATCAGTAACATTGATGATGTTATTTTATAATTTATGTTTTGCTTTTTCTCAATTTGAATGCATTGCTACTTAAATGGAGAATAAGGTGGCATACCAAATAGTATTAACAAGGAAAGGGGTGATTTAACCAGGAATGAGGTGGAAAATCAGTTTAATATTAACTAGGATAATGGTGACATCAACCAGGAAATGTTGTTTAATTTAACCAGAAAGGAGTGCAATATTCTGTGATATTAACCAGGATAGTATTAGCACCAACCAGGAAAAGTGTGGTAAATTTGACCCGGAGAGGTGAAATATTTCATGATATTAACCAGGATAGTATTAGCATTAACCAGGAAATGTTGGTTAATTTGACCAGGAAAGAGGTGGAACATTTTATGATATTAACCAGAACAGTATTAGCACAAACCAGGAAATGTTTGTTCATTTGACCAGGAAAGAGGTGAAATATTTCATGACATTTACCAGGATAGTATTAGCATCAACCAGGAAAAGTGTGGTAAATTTGACCAGGAGAGGTGAAATATTTCATGATATTAACCAGGATAGTATTAGCTTCAACCAGGAAATTCATTTTTGTGGGACCGTTCCACTAAATAAACGGGAAGGCGGGGCTGGGGGGTGGGGGCAACTTATGAGCGTAAGAGTCCCGTCCGCCCAAAATTGACCAAAATATACCTTCATTCTGAGTGATATTAGAAGGCGCTTAACCAAGTGACAAAATATAAAATTCCTGGCATATTATAAAATATCCACATAAAGATGCTCACGTTATGCTTATTGAATTCTAGTTTGACGTTTCAATGACTCTGTTAATAACGATATCCCATTATGTTTACCTGAAATGAACAGCGATTGTCCTAAATAGGATGTTAATTTAGTAACTCGTCAATTAAAAAAGGATAAAAAATTACTACTTGTGGATCGGACAACATCCCTTGGTCCGTATTTACATGTTTCTCTACTGAATGAGTCCCAATATACACATCAAATATCCATGAAAGCTTGCAAAATAGTGAAATCCCTAGCCTGTGGAAAACGGCATTAACATTCCCTGTTCCAAATTTCAAGTGAAGAATCTCCAACATGTAAATGATTTTAGACCAACTGATTTAGCGAGTATTGTATTTGACATAATGCAAAAGCTTCTGCTGCCACAGTTGATGGTTAGGTGTTAATCAGTGTGGGGGTAAACGTCAATTTGCTTACAGAAAAGATGTACCATGTGATTTTACGTATCCATGAAGTTGCGTCCCAATTGAATAACAAGCTAAACACTATGTCAAAGGTGCTTTACCTGGATTTCTCTTCAATACGATCAAGTTAACAAAAGATTAATCTGGAATTATACTGATCCATGGCTATTAAATTGGTTTTAGCTCATTTCATAACGACAGTTTTAACGACAAGTTAAATTAGAAAAGGACTATAAAAGTTGGGTCCATTGTCTGCTCTACTGTATACACGGACGAAATTAAATCTAACGATCATCTCTCAGTCACAAAATATGCTTATGAAACTGCATTATCATGCAAAATATACAAGATTTCATTTGTCGATCATCCTTTCAATTATCAGCAATATGTTAATGATATAGTTTCAACAAACCATCGAAAGAACTTATTGCTCATTCCCCCAAAAAACCCAAATATATATATATATATATATATATATATATATATATATATATATATATAATCGTATTGGTATGTATGTAACGTTTATTATCCTTGGTTCTCCAATGTATGTAGCCTACATCTCTAAACATCTCTAATATATCTTTTCAACCGATGATTCAAGCTGTTGGTTGTATGAATGTTCCCCAAAGTAAAAATATGAGAAAACAGATGATCGCATCCATTTCAACAAAATTCCATAAACTTTATAAAGTTTTCTTGTTAGTACTTTAACCTTAACTATAGCAGGAAAATGAATGGAAAATTGTATATTATGTTGTAATCACTTAGGACAAGATCTAGTTGAACTATAGAAATGAAAGTCTTACCATTTGTTGGACCTTTGTAACAACTTCCTCCAACACCAGGAAACTTCTCCGCAAATTTACACAATCCTAAAAGCGAAATGACAAAACAAAAGGCACATTGGAGTTTACTAATGATTACAAGTTTGTCACGGGAGCATGTCCGCGTTTCGGGAGGATTGGGGTGGGAGCGGAAGGGTGAATTACCATTTCAAGAGGATCGGATTTGCTTTCAGCATAATTTTTTTTCTCAGAATGTTGAATTCAAATTGTAGAAAGTGTAGTTACATCTGTTTCTAACTCATTTCTTGAATTCAAAGTTGTTCCAGATCTCTTTCGTATGTTTATTTTTATTGTGCACAAAACCATGTAGTCAAATATCTGAGCTGCTTTGATTTCTTCCTTCTTTATTAAACATAAAAGTGCGTTTTAATTCGTTATTATTGATTACATAAATTGATATATAGGTTTCCGTCTACAAACTTACTCTTGTCACATACCTTGATATATTCGTGCCAAATTTCCGATTACAATCATTATCGTAAGTTATATCGTAACTTTGAGTAACCATAGAAACACCAAGTAAAAAAAAAACAGAGTATAGCAATCCCCCAATTACACCATATACACAACGTCACATCACTGCTGACAGAACAAACTGTTTTATTTGAAAATAGAAGTGGATTATGCTACAAGTACATCAAGGTCTCGCTAGTTCTTATTCTATATATCGTAAATGAATAAGGTTTCAAGCTACTGACTGTATGCATATTTACTTTATTTCAGTTGTCAAATGCATGATAAGGAACGGAAAAAAATATATAAATTAAGAATACTCACTGCCTGCTGCTAAAGATGTACCAAAACATGCCATGAAAATAAGAAGGTGTTGGAAACATATGCTATTTTCTTTAACAGCCATGTTTTTCAGTTGTTCTCAGATCTGAGCAGAGTCTGATTAAAAATGTTCGGTACATGTTCTATGTCATGGTTTTTAAATTGCCATATGTTGTCGAGCTTTTAAGAGATTCATGCATATTCATCAATTCACTAAAGGTTGGGTCTCTTTTTCTAATCTCTGCGCAGTAGGGAAGTTTAACGAATCGTGGGAGGCTAATATGTTAATCAGTTAATAAGATGGGAGGAGACAATTAAATGGCTGACTGGCTCGATATTTTAATATGAAACATAGATTGTTCGCCAATAAGGTTACTTAAATATGTCATGAAATTCGTCTTTACTCAAGGATGAGTAGTAATTTAAAAAATACCTTCTTAAACTGCCAATAAATAAAACAGCGCTGTATTGACAGGAACGATTAAGACCATATCTAGTGGGATTTATATTTTGCTCAAATTACAAAAAAAAAACGCAGGAAGGAGGAGCGATTAAAGATAAAGATTGTGAAATTTGAGAAAAGAGCCATGTCAGCTATCCCAAGGTATAATAGTTTGCATCACATAACTTAATGAAATTTGATATCCCCGACTGCTTTCCCCGGAAAAGGCTATTACCTGATTGGTTGGCTGGTTTCTCGATAACTCTGGCATATCCTATTCAGGAAAATGTTTTTCATGAACAAACATATATTGACCTTTCTTGGGATCTATCTAATTGATACATTTTTGAACAATTGAAGGTCCTTATATGCAATCTGGTGCAATGTTTTGCCAGTTTCACCATTATCATATGATATCAAATTATCAGCAGATTTTGTTTCCTGTTTGAATTCTTTGTTCTTTTCAATATTATATCAGAAAGACAAACAAAGTGCTCTTTTACAAATTTTCCAGTAGGATGATTCTCGTTTATTGTCCAATGTCTGGACTTTAATAGAGTTGACGAACTTCACTGATGGACAATATAAACTTTCATATATTGTAGCAGAATTTCACATCATTATGATAAGATTATACGGTTTCTAATGTTTAGAGAGAAGTAAAAATGCATCAATTCATTACGCATAATTATGCGTCCTGCATTACATAACATAGACCTAGTGCCCTTCATGTAGGTTTACCGGGCATATATTAAAAGGGAGAGGCACTCATAGACTGTTGCAAATTCAAATACATCTGGTAATGTTTAAAACAATGCAGAGTCAGAATGTATGCTTAGGCTAAGTACGTTAGCTTGTGTGTGACAGCCGAGGCAAAATGAATGAATCTCGTTCAAATATTCCGCCCAGTGGATGTAAAACACTACCTTTAAATTAAAGTATAACAATCATTAAATTGATCAAAATATTGTATTTTTTAACTTTGATCAGAGCTATAGGCTATACTATCTTTGAAATTCCCTGACTAAGGAAGACTAATGTATGAATGTTAACATCTGGACAATTTGAGGCAACCCAAGTTTACAAAGTACTTAGTACCAACCACAATTGAGTAGATTAAAGAGAAGTTGATAATTTGCTAAGAGAAGAAACACTGTAATAATTATTTATAGGAAGCGCGTATCACGTACGATTGCTTAATAAGCTTCATAACATGCTGTTCGTGCAACAACTTATGACGAATCATAGAAAGGATGAAAACGCACGTTTTCGTCGTCGTTGTGCATACGGTTCGTGACACTCCATCGAGTGCAGTTAGGTAGGCTATATGTATTTTATTACGCAGTAGCCAACTGTAGGTTTGTAAAAGGCTATAGGCTAAATTAAGCTAATTGCATCTGCCAAACTAAGTAGCTGAATCAGTAAGCCGAAGTGCTATTACGATTATAATCGAGTCAACGGAGCTGACGAGTATTCAAGATCAAAAGAGCACTGACAAAATACCATGCAAAAAACAACAGTTTTTAACATTTTTTCGACACTGAAAGGGAGGAGCAGTTGCTCCCACTGCTCCCCTGGCTACGTCCCTGCCTATAACTACGAGATAGTGACTCCAGATACAATCTGGCTTCTAATGGTATAGACGTATTCTTTGAGAACGTACGTGCATGAACTTAATTCAATTTAAAACAACGGATTCACACAGAGATTACAGTAACTATTATCCATCTAAGTTTTGTACCACAGTAAAAGCTGGATCGTGTCGATGAATCTGTTTAATCGGTAGGATGTGATACTATAGGTTTATAGTAAGAACTAAGGATATCTGTAATCCCAACAAATGCATCGAAATGGATTTACAGTAGTAACTCTATCCTCTGTGTGTATCAGGTGGTTAAATACAAAAAAGTTGAATTACCTTTCAAAGCTCTGACTTGGAAGAATTAATATTTAATTCTGTCTTACATTTACTAAAGTGGCAACAAACGGAAAATTAGTGACCTTAGTGTCTTAAACAAACAATGATAATACGTCACATGTGAAACGACATATCACAGGACTTAGAGACCTAGAAAGCTATCGGCGATTTAGTATGTACAGTGAGTCAACTAGTGTATTTGTATGGAGCATGCTACCTAAGTTGTTTCCAGGTTTAATCCGTCCGTATTCTCGTTGGTTATAGGATATTTTTCTTATTTAGTTATTCATATTACTAAATGTCAATTTTAATCGCGAGTTCATTATTCACTGACTTGCACGAGGTTGTGAAGGACTCGGAATCGTAAATTCATCATTCGAGAAAAAACAAGTCCATGAATGGTCAATATGGTGTATAATTTACCTAATTTGAATAAATACATATTTGGCTGTAGATCATTACCTTTTTCCTGACAAGAATGTCACTAATAGAGAATTTGAAACCGTTGTTCATGATATACCAAAGTGATCGAGCAACCGCCTAGGTAGTCAGGTAATATTCGTTTCCGTGGAGAGGGAGAGGGAGGGAGGGGAGGGGTTACAGAAGGGGAACGCAGTCGGGGACATCAAATGTCATCAAGATATGTGTTGCAAACTATTAGACCTATTAGAAAAGCAGACATGGATCTTTTCTCTAATCTGACAATCTATATCTTTAATCTTTGTTCCTTCCTGTGTTACTTTGATATGAACAAATTATAAATTATAAATTAAACTTGATATGATCACAATCATTTTTTTTAATACAGCGCTGCTTTATTCATTGAAAGTTGGGGATGGCTACTATTCATCCGAATTGTGTACAGTCGTATTTTCGTACATATTTAAAACACCCTATGGCCAACAAATCTATGTTTCGTATTAATTGAAACTATTAGTTGATTCCCTCATTGTTAATGCATTGTTTGCATATAAGCCGTACATGATGCATATAAAATAAATCCATGAAAAGGAGGAGATGATAAAAACTGAAATGAATATTACAAACAAACACAACATCGACAGTTCCTAGAGAAGTTCAAACAAGACGCCATTATGAAACGCAAAATAGAAGATAAATGAAAAGGAAAAATATCGTAGGTTGCTAGGAGAACCAGGATTTGTCAATACTGTGAATAAAGGAGAAATGACATAAAAGAAACCTGTTCATAATATTAATTCATATTCAACAGACTGATGCCTATTTAAGTTAATAAACTATAAACTGCATATGGCTTTAGAGTATTAAGTGAGTAGTTTAAATCTACATTGTCTAAAATAGTACGACGTTCCATTCTAAACATTAAAATATCACTGTCTATCCGTCTATCTGTCCGTCTATCTGTCTTTCCGTCTATCTGTCTTTCCATCTATCTATCTATCTATCTATCTATCTATCTATCTATCTATCTATCTATCTATCTATCTATCTATCTATCTATCTATCTATCTATCTATCTATCTATCTATCTATCTATCTATCTATCTATCTATCTATCTATCTATCTATCTATCTATCTATCTATCTATCTATCTATCTATCTATCTATCTATCTATCTATCTATCTATCTATCTATCTATCTATCTATCTATCTATCTATCTATCTATCTATCTATCTATCTATCTATCTATCTATCTATCTATCTATCTATCTATCTATCTATCTATCTATCTATCTATCTATCTATCTATCTATCTATCTATCTATCTATCTATCTATCTATCTATCTATCTATCTATCTATCTATCTATCTATCTATCTATCTATCTATCTATCTATCTATCTATCTATCTATCTATCTATCTATCTATCTATCTATCTATCTATCTATCTATCTATCTATCTATCTATCTATCTATCTATCTATCTATCTATCTATCTATCTATCTATCTATCTATCTATCTATCTATCTATCTATCTATCTATCTATCTATCTATCTATCTATCTATCTATCTATCTATCTATCTATCTATCTATCTATCTATCTATCTATCTATCTATCTATCTATCTATCTATCTATCTATCTATCTATCTATCTATCTATCTATCTATCTATCTATCTATCTATCTATCTATCTATCTATCTATCTATCTATCTATCTATCTATCTATCTATCTATCTATCTATCTATCTATCTATCTATCTATCTATCTATCTATCTATCTATCTATCTATCTATCTATCTATCTATCTATCTATCTATCTATCTATCTATCTATCTATCTATCTATCTATCTATCTATCTATCTATCTATCTATCTATCTATCTATCTATCTATCTATCTATCTATCTATCTATCTATCTATCTATCTATCTATCTATCTATCTATCTATCTATCTATCTATCTATCTATCTATCTATCTATCTATCTATCTATCTATCTATCTATCTATCTATCTATCTATCTATCTATCTATCTATCTATCTATCTATCTATCTATCTATCTATCTATCTATCTATCTATCTATCTATCTATCTATCTATCTATCTATCTATCTATCTATCTATCTATCTATCTATCTATCTATCTATCTATCTATCTATCTATCTATCTATCTATCTATCTATCTATCTATCTATCTATCTATCTATCTATCTATCTATCTATCTATCTATCTATCTATCTATCTATCTATCTATCTATCTATCTATCTATCTATCTATCTATCTATCTATCTATCTATCTATCTATCTATCTATCTATCTATCTATCTATCTATCTATCTATCTATCTATCTATCTATCTATCTATCTATCTATCTATCTATCTATCTATCTATCTATCTATCTATCTATCTATCTATCTATCTATCTATCTATCTATCTATCTATCTATCTATCTATCTATCTATCTATCTATCTATCTATCTATCTATCTATCTATCTATCTATCTATCTATCTATCTATCTATCTATCTATCTATCTATCTATCTATCTATCTATCTATCTATCTATCTATCTATCTATCTATCTATCTATCTATCTATCTATCTATCTATCTATCTATCTATCTATCTATCTATCTATCTATCTATCTATCTATCTATCTCACTTTATTATACATAATGACTTAAGGCTTTATGATGTTCACTGTCTTCCAATAATGAAGAGAAGCTAACTAACGCAACATTTCCTTTCCAACATTTAGTTAAAAATGTATGTACGTGTAAGAGTGGTAAGTATTCTATATTCCTTTTAATAAAAGAAAAATTGTCCATACATTGGCTATGAGATGTATATCAAATTTACTACTCCGTTTGGGTTAACTGAACGGCGTTCATTGAAAGTGAAAAACAAACCCGTGATTGCCCTGAACGAAGCGCCATTATATCAACTTTAGAATTGTTCCTTTTTTCCATAATGTAAGCTCATAATATTTTTCAAAGAAAATACTGTAAAAAGAAAATGTAAAACAGACGCTTCACCGGTAAAGTCTATTGTACACAATTGAGATAAAGTAAACATATCTTTGTCAGATTTATCGTGTCATAAAGTTCTTCAATGATGAATACATGAAGTTCTTTCCCTTGGACAGACAAAGAGCAATTTATAGACATAGCTATCACAGTAAATATCAAATCAGTGTAACAGCTCAGTCTGAATTGTTTTCGGCAATTGTATAATGACGAATGCGTAAGGCTCAATAAAACTAAGATATTGCGTGAGACATGATGAAGGAAACTGCTATCTCTCCAGTATTTTGCGTATAATCTGCAAATGACCATTGGTAAGGTAACTATAGAGATGGTGGGACGACTGGTAATTTGTTTACGTCTATCGTATTCAACACCGCGGTGTGCACGTTTCTCGTTCTCCACTGGTCAAGGCCCATGCGAAAAAACAAGACGACCTAGAAAAGTGACTAAGGAGACATGGTGTTATGATAAGTATTTGTGCATTAACCGTGTTATAGCGGTTCGGGCAGTGGATAAAGTATTGAACCTCCTGGGTTTGATTGTCATTTCTGGAAAATGTAACCATGACTGGTGTCACACGATTATCGACCCATCATACCTTATAGGTATGCTACTCAATTTACAGAGGTGATATGTGAATTTAAAATAATACATATAGTATTTGTAGTACTGTGACAGAACAATAGCAATATAACTAGCATATATTTAATTCTATACTTTAAATGTATAGTACAAATCCGTTTGGTCACTTGTTGTTGTTGCTAAACAGACTGAAGACCAGAGTACTTCAGACAAAGGTAATGAAAGCACACGACAGTAGAGAACGGGGGGGGGGGGGGGGAACACGGCTGTTACCAAACTGTAGTTATGGGGACTACCAAGATAACCACAGGGAGTACCGACATCTGAAGCTTTTACTGGCTCTTACTTCCATTTGTTTCTTGTTGAACATAGAATGACGTAACTTTCACAACATCACATTTTATGTTCAACCTTCCAATGTAATTCTTTCCATATTACATACAATTATATTGATAATCGACAGTGTTACCACCAGAACTCGCAACATGTCTTGTAGGGCGTAACTTTCTGTTATTCAGTCGAAATATGTACCTTATATGCTAAATGAGACTAGTTACTAGGTACAGCACTCGTTCGCGACGGTAGGTTATTGATTATGACAAAAATACTACATTGTTGTGTTAGTGAAAAAGTATCAAATTTAGTTTATTTTTCTCGTTGTATCTTCATAGAGGTCTACAAAATATTACTTACTTAATGCAGTGATTATTTTAACCAATTAACTGGAAGTTACTTATAGCAACCTACCCCACAATATACCCCGCCGTCAAAAAATAAGGCATAATTTATGCAAATAGCACAAACGTCAGCATAATTAAATGACATTTATGACGACTGAAACTATAGAGAAAACTAAAGGTAGAGATATATATCCACAGTTACTGTGTTAGGTAAAATACCCATTGCACTACTTCATTAATACATATCATTTGATATATTGGCATATTCAAACATTGAATTGAAATTGATATATCTTGATTTCCAAGGCTTATAACCAACATTTTGAACCAATTTTTTATCTACATTATATTGGTATACTGATATTTGTTTAATAAGAATGAACTTGAAAGTGCAAAGAAAAAATGGTGCTCATTGAATAATTGTCATTAAACTTGCCAGTCAATTTTTTTTTTAATGATTTGCTTCAATCAATTTTAACAATAATGTATCTACAGTAAGGTAGGTAATTAACCAGTCTCTCTCTTCAGAGTCATAACAATGCTACACTTCAACTCCATTCATTGCTCCGAATAACGAGCATCTGCGTTTCAGTGATATTTTGTGAACATTCAATATATTTTTTTTATTACTTTTCGAATTCATAAAGAGTCTTTCTAGTAACAATAGTGTGTCTGCTTTACCTGGGAATAAATAAAATGTTATCAAGTAAAGTAAATAAACTGCATTGAAAATGTATTTACTGAATAGAAAGGGAGACGCTATATGCCAAGTTTTATCTCCTGTATAAGTATACGTTACATATTGCTGGAAGATTGAGTAATTGTCTAATTCTAATCAAGATAACTAAATGTAAACCTAAGTGACAAAAGCTGATCTTCCGTCACTGATATTAATACCGTCGATGACGTAATCACAGTATCGTTGTATAATTCGTGCTCTGATGTTGATACTTATTCGATTCGTCTAAGCAGCTTTAAATTAAATACATATATATATATATATATATATATTTGTTGAGACAAAGTTACGTAGTCTATATTAAAGACATCACAGCATTTAACCCGGTCAATCAAAGCCTAACGGAGAACATCAATGAAAAAGTAGAACGGTCAACTTAGAACACAATGAAGAAAAATAAATTGTTTCATTTATTTTTAATCTGGCACTTATTATCATCGATACGACGGAAGCCGGAAGTATCTTTGTCAGGATAATAAGAATTATGGATGCCATTTTCTTTCTATTTTATCATTAACAAAATAACAACGTGTTTAGACTTTTTAAGTCTCCCGTGGAGTTGTCAGGCTGTATTGGTCGATGGGTTTGGACATACGTAGAGTACATTCCAGCCGAACCGAATTGTACAGTTGCTTATAATAGCGTTTTCGACTTGAATATACGTTAAGAACAAATATAAGCTCACACCTTTTCGGCCTGGGTGTACATTCTGTTCTGTTCTAAGTTTGTTTCTGTTCGGTTAACTATGTAGAATTCCACTTTTCTATATCACATCCTTCTTAGACAAATGGCAGCAGTTTTGAAGTTTTGCTAATGGCTTATATTGTCAACCTTGTGAAATCAGAGCAGCGTGAGAAAGGCAGCTTTCACCAAATCTTGCAAATTTCGAGCAAGGATTCTTCGAGATTAATTCACTTTTATGGTGCTTTGAGCTGCTTGAATAATTAAATAATTTCCCATCCCTACATTATATCGCGGTCTAGATAACAGTTAGTTGATTGGAAAATATAAACTATCTATGGGCCTATCTATATTTTTTACTAACATATGTATGTCCATTTGGAGTTGTTGTGATATTATAGTCACCAAGTGGTATATAGATATATGCTGTGTTTACATTTCCTAGGGCTATTGATTAATGACAATCCTATGTTACTTAATAGCCGAGTTTGAGTGTTTCATCACCCTTTGATCTATAAGATATACAATACAGAGTATACTGTAGTTTGCGTACGATATTTGGGTTTGTTAACGTGTAAAGTTGACCTCTTTTAATCGTAGACTGATCCGAAACTTTAGTGCAGACTCAATGCTAAGTCTTAGGTTAGGCTAACTGTTATCGCGTAATAAGTTAGGCAGACTATCCAACAAATCGATTCATCTGCTGTTAGCGATCAAATGGGGGTGTCTCAATGTACGGGAGAATGTATACACCAGTCATCCAAATATAATATCATCAAATGTCGTTGAAAAAACAACCGTTTGTTTTTTTTTCCAAATTTTTTAAGACTTCAAATATTCCCTAACGCCATACCCATATCTTGGTTTAATTTGCGCAGTCGTTACACAGCACATTATTTGTAATTGACTGACTGATTACGTTATAGTTCTTGTCAGAGCTGTAGTCTAGTTCTAGATATTTTGACCAGGAAAACAACGTCACAAAACTGACAAATGGATTAGTTATCTAAAGTTATTCCACAAAACTGGACATCATTCCGAGACGATTTCCTCATATTGTAACATGTAAAGAAACATATATTGACTCGGGTTTCCAGTACGAGAACTGATACCAATGACTAAATTTATGTTTTGACGTTTCGTTTCGTCTCGTCTATGTTGTTTTATTTATTATTGGTTACAATTTTCGCATTATTAGCAACATTATTTCTATAAGGACAGCCTTTTTAAACATCCGCTTATCTACAGTTTGGTCTGTTAAGATAACATCATGACGAAGACCAATCGATTTGTAAATTATGATACACGGACATATTATAATCTGGTTAGAGGGGTAAACGTTAACAATTAAGTTGTTAATTTATTTGTGTTGTTAATGATATTCACTTTCTTGCGAAACAAGATATGTATGTCTATAGTTCAAACTGTAGTGCAAAATAACCAGAAAGAGGGCTTAATGCAACACAATTCTATTTCCATTTAATTTAACGCACTTTACAGCATTTAAAATTATGCAAAATTGTCCATAAACATCCTTTCTATACTGTTTACTATAGTTAAGACAATGCAAGAATCAAAGGAACCAACTACTGCAGTCACTACTGAACCAGCAGGCACGATTCTATGTACGTCCCGTAGCATAACACACGCAGTACTGATATCATGTGATAATAGAAGAAATCACTTTAATTATGCTTAATGTGCACTTTGATTTAAATTACCATCTTTTCAGGTGTTTCAACGTCGTACCGATAACTCTATTAGTTTTTATCAAAACTGGACTTCGTACATAGAAGTGTTTGGTGACAGCAAGAACTTATGGTTAGGAATTGAAAAGCTTCATTACTTGACGAACCAGAGAAACTACAAGTTTGCTTTGACATCACTACTTCTAATAAATCGGCTGAATATGCTAAATATCCAGTTTCGAATAGAATCTGAAAGCAACAACTACAAAATGAATCAACTGGGCAGTCTCAGTGGGAATACAGGTTTGTTGCATTTTCGATATTTGCGGCTTGCCATCGATAATAGTTACAGTTAAAGTTAATAGTTTGCTCACAATAAACTTCTTGAAAAAAAATGGTCGTCACGGTTTCTTCACACCTTGATGTAAAATATTACCTATAGACTGGATCAGAAACCCTGACAAAGAAGGTTCGGTGTAACAACACCCCCCCCCCCTCATTTCGCAACTATGCTCTATATAATAATTTTTGTATTAATCTTGTACAAACATATGAGAAATAAATGTAAATTTGAATTGAAATACCATGTGCTGCTTATTTTTCCCTCTCTTTAATCATACTAATTAGTTGCAATTAGATATGTAGAAACCTTTTTAATTTCGCCAGTTCTGGTTTTGAAAGAACAAATAAGGTTTTGTTTCGAACGTGATTAAAGTCAGTGATCTCGAGATTTCTTTTAAAATCAATTGAAATTATCTCGTCCCATCATCGTCCCATCTCGTCCCATATCTCGACCCGTTACTTTAAAGAGACCGTATAGTGTCAGATATTTATACTATCACCCTATCAATTGGATACCGTTGGCATCACAGACAATTCATTAGTTTCTTGCTTGTCAAATGGTGGCACTGTTTACAATTAGTTTACCGCACGTATTACGATGTGTTGAAGTTATATGACACAAATATTGTGTCCCCATTTCAGAATTGTTGAATACTAGCATACCAGCAGTGGCGTCGTGCCCATTGGGGCCCGGGGGGGGGGGGCACAGGCCCCCAAATTTTGTCAAAGGTGTCATAAAGTTTTGTCATAATTTAAAAAAAAAGTGTTTTCGAAATCGAAAAGTAGACTAAATAGTCAATTGCTTTTTGATGGTCGTTGCGGATTTTCCACACACCTCAAAGACGACATATCGGGATTAGTAATGCCACTACTTTTCTGCGTTAAAGTTTGTGAAGAATTCGTTGCGAACGAGCCTGAGTGACCTGATAGTGCTGGCCACGCACCCCGAACACGCGGAAGCGTGCAAGCAGACTGCCATTGACTCACTTTGGAACCTAGCGACGTTGAATGAGAACAGTGTCAGCAACTGAATTTCTTGTAGGGCCTACGAGAAATGGGGCTTCTGTTGACTGCTTGGTCAATGGTTGTTAATTGTTGATATTCAGTCAATCGAAACAGTTAAATAATTACTGGTTGATAACTAATGAACCAAATGTGCCATCAACGATGCCATCGTTGAACAATTTTATATATAAGCAGTCCCAGAGTAAGTGCAACCCGTTACCTTTGCCAAAGTCAGGCATTTTTCCATGAAAAAATGGCAATTTTTTAAATTGTTTTCTAAGCCTGTAACAAAGTTCGGAAAGTTAAGATAAATGTAGTGAACAGAGATTATGGGATTCCATGTGAACTTCTTCTTAAGTAATGCAATCAGTTTGCTAAAAGGTCCACCAGGATAAATTTTCCTCATGATCTGATAGGTAGTTTCGAAAAAAATTAATAATAATAATAATTATTTCAAATACAGTCACAATTAACCTGGAAAATAATCACTTCGTTATCGCACGTTTTACCTTAGGTTTCGCTACTTTCGCTATTTCTGCCCATGTGTTCAAACGGTATAGCTTTTTCTACACCCAGTCACCACTTCTCACGGGCATGGGCGGCGATAATGGATCAACCAACACCAAAATGTTTCGATTTCCTAAATTTTGGGCGCTTCTGTGAGACGAGGAATTGGTAAACTGAGGAAAAAATGGCGATCACTTCCTTCGAGAACATTTCCCAAAATAAAAAATTGCCGGAAATTGTTATCAATTTTAGGGGTGTTGCTTACTGCCATAAGGCACGGGAAATGCCGTTTCCTGCAATCTGAGGGGTCTGCCAGAAGAAAAATTTTGTACGCTGCGCGCCAACCTGTGGTGGCGCTCCGCTTAGATAGTCATCACCTGCTCACGGGCCCCCTCAAAATTTATATACCAGCAGAAGTGACGTATGTTGTAGCAAAAAGTACAAACTGTTATGTCATTTGTAAGTCAAGTCCTGGGTGCTACTTGAAAAAAACATGGTAAGATAGTATACCAAACTTTCAAACGCTTGATTTGGGATCACCAAAACACTGGAACATGTATATCACTTTAAAAGCTGTAATTTAGTTAGAGAGGAAGGGTTTAGTTTGTAATGGGAAGAGAAAGTACTTAGAATATGTTCTCTGAGTATAGTCCAAGATTTCAATCGGAAATTGTGGATTTACTCTTAAACCATGTTTCGAATGGAGGTGGAAAACAAATTATATTGAACATAAATCAACAATTTGGATCATCTTTAGTTTTTAACTTCCTGCACCGTATTCTAAAATGAATATATAACATTAAAATCTAACTCCATACTTCTCTTAATATCTAGATCGATGCAGATGTATTAACTATGTGAATAGAAAACACCAGATGATCTAACTTGGTTTAGATGATACAAGGCTGTACAACCTTACACCGACTGTGACTACATAATGAATACCGGCATGATCTGTAACAGGTAGACATTGACATTCGGAAATTTACATTCAACATTAATGGCATGAATCGACTGTTGAGCTACATATTTTATTTCCGGTTTTTTCTGGTTTATAATCAATCCTTTCAGAGCAACATAACAACAGGTAATATGCAAGGAGTGTGACAGAAATATAATTGTCAGTTGGTAATCGAGATGTGAAATCCTGATTTCAACTACAGTTGGCTTATTTGCAGTAACTTGTCCGTTGACTTTTTTTAAATGTTTTGGTCGACAAATACCTCGCATGTACGCAAACATGCAATATGTCAAAGCATGTTATGTTAAGAATCCAGCTTCCCTAGTAACAACTTTTATTTGTAAAGACAATTATATTTGTGTCGCGCGTGAATGTGTATCCAATGAATGTATTTTTACGCTAATGCAATACAAATCTTGCTTAACTTAAACGAATTATCACTGCAATAATTGAATATGTTCTGTCCCTTTTCTCTGAAGCTTTCTATATGTATATTTGTTTTGTCGGTTTATAGCTTTCTGATCTTAAATTTATCATGACGAATTTATTAATCTCATTCAGGGCATGGATATTTACATTTAATACCAGTCCGCGCTTAGCTTGACAATAATTGAGTACATTATATGCCAAATTGTATGCCAAACAACTCGAAAAAAAGTGATTAGATCAAGGAAATTGTTAACTTATTAATGATATTTCATATTTTTCTAATTTACGGTAATTGATTACTATGCCTTAAATTTTACTTTATATGCTATTTTTTAGGGGGGGTAGGGTGGGTTAGCGGGATTGTGTTAAGCTTCACTGTGTTTAGCTGTTTTTTTTTCAGTCGATACACCAATTTATGATGAAAAATATTACATCTTTCAATAATTATTCTTGTTATTTTGGTCGCTTCTCTGTTAAATAATTTTTTATGTACCTCTTACCAAACAACAGAGATTGGCTTCTTTGGAAAAGGTATACACAAATATGATCATGTGAAGAACAAAATATATTTATCGGTGCAGCTCGGTGAACGATGATCAATTAATAACGATTCGGAAGACAAATAAATTATACCTATTTAAGGAATATATTTGTGAAAACAATATGTTTGTTAAAAAATGATGACAATGGTTTCAATCAGTCATTTGCCTGATTTTTATTGATGAAAAGTTGTACCTATGAGTGAATAAAGCACACGTAAGGTAAAATTATGTGGACATTGCAGCCACTGTGTAACCAAGCAGTTAACATCGCATTTTTGAAATGAAGTATTAAATTTGTATCGTATCCGTGCAACGAAATGAAGAGTTATTCTTTGCGAAGGATATTTATATTTAATTGATAAAAAACCTGCAAAGTGACTAGACAAAGAAAATATATATCAGTTTCTTTTCAAATAGAGGCCGATTGTCAACTTAAAAGGATCTGTAACAATTAAAACAATCCTCTAATCTTTTAAAAGAGATGAACACCGAAGCGATGAAGAGGAACAATTGTAGTTCATATATATTCACGGTGAGGGGGTAGGTATCCTGAGGTCATTGAAGCAGACTCCCACACATGTAAAGTGGTGCTATAGGAATATATATAAATGTTAAACAATATGAATTTATATTAATAAAACAAATCGTAAAGCTCATTTACATGATTAGTCTTCATGGCCGAACTGCATGAAAACTAAGATTATTAATAAAATATGTATTTATTTAAAGAACGATTCATTCACACTTCCTGGAAGAATTTTAAATAAAGTTATTGAATTAACCACAAAGCAGTGAGTTTGAAATACGCTACTAGGAATCAAGTAGAACACTAATTTAGGTTTAACAAGCAGATAATTAACATGGAATCAATGATTTGAAGGGAACAAGAACGAGTATAATAAAAACAAAACATTGTTTGGCTCATCCGACGAAAAAGAGGCAATCGTTATTGTCCAAAAGAATACAAATACGGCTCGAAAAGCCACGGAAGGTTTTCATACTTATAATTTTCTTGGTAAAATGCCAATGACAACTCGAATGAAGGGTATCACTAGAGGTAAGAAATTTATCCTAGATAAATCAAATTAGCAAACTCTAACATGGACACTCCCACACGTGCAATTATAACAGAATGTTTTTACGGCACGTCACAGGAATAGAAACATGGATTTGAGTACCCTGAAGGAAGCAGGCGGTCAATTGTCAAGCTTACAACATTTTTACAAATTTACGGCTATTTTTTACGATTTGAACAGCTTTGTATTAATGACTACGTTTGTTGTTATAATACCAATGGTTTGGACGTTTTTAATATATATTTGAACCATAATTTTTAGAGAATCTTAAGCAATAGTCTCAGTGATATACAGGAATAACTCATCCTAACAGGCCTACACACAGTGCCTACCGTAGCAAGCAGTGCTCAATAGTATTACAGTGAATTAGTGTGTACATCACAATGGAAGCAGATCACACACGCTACGGGATTACCACTCAAATCAATTCAGAGTGTCAGACAGAGCCGTCATTAATCGACCCATGCTCAACAAACTGCTGCTACCCCAATGGTGAACTAGCCAAGCATGTCGCCTGTGATTTCTGTGGTGTAGTATACCATCTCTTATGTGTTGGTTTGGAAAAAACAGCCTGTTAAAGGAGCGAAATCAATCTCCGCGGATGTTTCAACTGTGGTGAACGCAACCATGTAGAGGCAAACTGTCGTCTCGAACGGAGGATAGAATGCCATCACTGTCATCGACTCGGTCACAAGGCTAGCCACTGCTGGAACCGATAGGATGCTGGCCAGAAGGAGCGTGCCGTCAGTATATCACCCACACCTAAACATTTTAATGTATTGGACAAATGTGACCATTTTATTTTGCCGTATGAGGACCCACTCATGAGTGATGTAAGTCAAGATCTCCCAACTAATTCAATACAACCCCAGAGTAAAGAAGGTAACTATGTAAATATAACTAAGGGTATCCAATTCGGATTTATAAACATCCAACACCTTCATCCTAAATTAGATCAAATCCCCACACTTATAAACAGAAATGGAAGGAATGTTGATATATTTGGATGCTGCGAAACATTTTTAAACGATACTTATCAAAATCTGGAAATCACGGTTCCTCTATATAATACTGTCCGTAGAGATAGATTAAATAAAGCTGGTGGTGGTATTGCTATTTATATCAATGAAAACATTCCATTTAATAGAAGGAATGAGTTAGAATGTGATTATATTGAAGCCATATGGATTGAGCTTGTCTTACCATTTACCAAAAAATATTTTAGTATGTGCTGTTTACCGTCCACCAAATTCCAGGGTTATATGGTATGGTCATTGTCATGAAATGATTAGCAAGGCATATAGCTCATGCATGGAGATAATAATGATCGGTGATTTTAATATTGATTATCTACACGCTAATATACCTTCGTGTTGGAATGAGATAATTAGTCATTTTAACTTTAAGCAATTAGTAAATATGCCAACTAGGGTGACGGAGCACACCGCCTCCATAATTGATCATATCTATGCAACTAATGAAAATCATATTTGTGATATAGATGTTCCAAATATTCGATTGAGTGATCATTTTCCAGTATATTTCAATTGGAAAAACAATATTATGACAAGGCAGACTATTCCAAATTCTCATAAATCTGTTGTATACAGATCAATTGATAATATAAATACATCCTTGTTCTTTAATGATCTTCGTAGCTTTGATAGGACAAGAGGTGAATTGAGCTCTCCTGATGAAGCCCTTTCCAACTGGGAGAGAAGTTTGAAAAGAATACTAGACAAACATGCACCTAAGAAGCAAAAACGTATAAAACGAGAATCACAACCCTCGTGGATCAATGCAACCATTTTGAATGCGATGAAAAGCCGCGACTCTGCAAAACGAAATGAACCTGACTTATATCGATTCTGGCGCAACAAGGTAACATGTCTTATACGATCTGCAAAGCAAATTATTTCAAAAAGGAAATTTCAAAGAATGTTGGTAACACAAAGGAGATCTGGAAGATTTAAAAAAATGTTCAATCAATGAACCATGACACCAACAACGAAGGCCCCAGTATACTTAGAGTTGACGATAAGAACATTACTGGAAATGCTAATATAGTAGAAATGTTTAATTCGTACTTCACTTCAGTAGCAAGAAGCTACACTGACACAACTCATTCAAACTTTGATAGTTCGTCTATTGAAAGACATATCTGTCCTAAAATTCCTCCAGATGAAACATTCGAAATTCCATGTATATCTGAAAATTTTGTATTTAAATATTTAACTACTCTTGATGCCTCCAAAGCAACAGGAGTTGATGAACTGAGTGCTAAAATTTTAAAAATGAGCGGCCCCCATATATATGCAAGTATTACTCGTATTATAAACATAAGTATTAGGACAAATACATTTCCATCTAGATGGAAAGTCGCAAAGGTAATACCCATTTTCAAGAGTAATTCACGACAAGATTGATCGAATTATCGACCAATTTCTATTCTCCCTGTTTTGTCCAAAATTTTGGAAAAACATGTTCATATTGCTCTTACTAGTTTCTTAAAGCAATTTGATTTATTAGAAATTGCGCAATCTGGCTTCAGATCGAAGCACTCATGCGAAACTGCTCTATTACATGTCATGGAATTATAGATGGAAGCAATTGATAAAGGACAACTGACTGGGGCTGTTCTATTGGACCTCAGGAAAGCGTTTGATTTAGTAAATCATGATATTCTGATTAAAAAGTTGAAATAATACCAGTTTTCAAGTGCTACTATTGAATGGTTTAAGTCGTACTTAATGAACAGAAGTCAGTATGTCGTCATGAAAGGGACTGCGTCCTCATGTATGAATATTAGTAATGGCGTTCCACAAGGGTCAATCTTAGGACCACTCTTATTTTTAATCTACATTAATGATTTTAGCCTATGTTTAACTCACTGCAAAGCCGACATGTATGCAGATGATACTACTTTCCATATTTCATGCTCCAATGTTGAATCTCTTCAAAGCAAGTTGAATTTTGATGCTAAAAATGTTTCCAATTGGTGCAAGAATAATAAAATGGCAATCAATACTAGTAAAACCAAATCAATGTTAATATGTTCCAGACAACGCTATGATAATCTACGAGGACAAAGAAATATTTCTGTCAAGATGAATGATATCGTATTAGAGAATTCTGATACAGAAAAACTTTTAGGAGTCAGAATTGATGCTCACCTGACATGGCAAGCTCAGATTGATTATATATGTAGTACTATTAGTACAAGATTACCTCTGTTGCGAATGATTAAACAGTATTTGAACACTCCCACGTGCATTCTTTATTATAATGGTTACATTCTTCCAATACTTGACTACTGCTGTCTAGTTTGGGGATCTACCACAGCCCATAATACTGATAGAATTATTAAATTACAGAAAAGTGCTGCACGCATTATATTAAATGCTACATATGAAGATTGTTCAAGTGATTTATTTGCCAGGCTGGGATGGAAGACTTTTGACAGACACGTTATGTATAGAAGATTAACCATGGTTTTCAAATCAATTAATGATCAAGGACCGAAGTACATGAACGACATGTTTAAACCAGTTACGAATATTCATAATCATAATTTAAGATCCTCTACTGCACGTAACCTGCACATTACAGGCGGACACACTAATTTTTATAACAACCGTTTTTCATGCATTGCCGCAAAAGACTGGAACAAACTAGATCAAAGAGTAAAATCAGCAAGAAATCTTAACCATTTTAAACGCCTTGTATCTGATATTGTTTAGGCCAACTTCTCTTTTATTTGTACCAAATTTCTTAAGTTTCTTTACTCTGTACACGTTTCTTAAATACTTTAAAAAAAACTATTTTATTAAGCATTTTTAATGTATTTACGACTTCTTAAATCTTCATACTTTTTATATTATTATTTGTCTTTTTTAATAACTATTTTGTATTATATGTCTTTTTAAAAACTATTTTTTATTATACTATTTTATTAAGCATTATTGTATTTATGACTTCTTAAATTTTCCTACTTTTTATATTATTATATGTCTTATCAGAGGGCCTCGTGGAAGATTAGCTATTGCTAAACGAGCTACCCTCTTAAAATAAAGTTGAAATAAAATAAATAAAAATAAAAATGTGTGTGATAACTTGACAAACGATTCGACTATTTGACGAGTTCTTAAATAGTCATGAGAATAAGATCAATGCATCAAATATTCAAGATATATAAACGAGAACTCAAATATTCAAGAGTATATTAACAATGAATTCAGTATTAATTCTTATATAGGACTATAATTACGTGTGCGTCAGTACCTTGCATGACATTCATGATATTGTTTAGATATTATAGATAGGCAGATGTAGGAGGAATTGGTTGTGGTGTATTTTAGATAATGAATGGATTGGTTCCAAAGCCGGTGTTAAGTAATCTTATCACATCTGCTTTACAGGTGGTTATTACTTTCCCCTTTGTGTTATGAAGTTATTTAGATCACTGGAAGAATTTTTAGTTATGTCAAGTTCTTGAATGATATTCATTAGCTTGGAAAGATGGTAAGAAATTAAACATTTCCACTGCTACGATCATCGAGTTCTTTCATTCTGTATTTGTCGGTTTCAGACTCAGGTTATGCACAAGTAAATTTGAATCTTACCATTTCATAATCGAAACCCATTCATAACTTGACAGGCTTCACATTTTTTTCAGTTAAGAAAATCAAGTTAAGAGCATATATCGACCTGATATAACATATCGGGTATCCAAACCCTTACTCCTTGCCTTGCCTAATAATAAATATTGACAATTAACCGTCAAAAGTTAAAGTTAGAAATTATGAAATGTATATATATATATTACCGCTTGCTTGCATTGTTTGTGAAAGCGATTTTCAATGATCGGATGTGATTGATATTAACGAAGATTCATTATAAACTCTCAATTAAATGTTTAAAGGACTTTGGACAAAACACGTCGGATCTATACATTATATGTTGTAAGTTACCGGAAATTTAGTTTCATATCACTCATATATAAAGATTATGGTTAAGTGCACTTCGCTCCATAACAACATCGACGTCCTAGTTACTACTCGTTCCATTCTTATGTTATATTTGTATGTACTTCATTACAAACTTTTGCCATAAACGTAAGTTTTGGTTTCTGCAAAGAATCAAGTAATAGGCCTACCAGTAATTGCGGGAATCACGGTCAATCTGTATAAATAACGTGTTACCTCACTCTACTAAACTGCTTTGATGCAATAATGTCATTGCATTAGTCAATGGTATTGGTCTCTGCAATCTCTTGAAATTACTTATTATATCATATCACTTTCCGTAAACCAGGTCCCAAGTGACGTTTCGATTCCATCATCATTACCAGAGCACGTGTTTAAACATTTCTTAGTCTTATGATGGTTTTTAACTTTGTATGAGGTTTCTATGCGCTGCCTTGATCAGGGTTTCAAGGGAAGTGATGTCTCCTCCTCTTTTGATTCACTTCTATGACAAGTAAGGCTGCTAACATGTGAAATTGTGTGATCTTTTGCAATTCACAAAGAACAATTATTAGAAAATCACGCTGGGGGAGGGGGGGGGGGCTACTGATGATTATATTACCAGCTGTTAAGCACATGGTAGATGAAGGGTACATTATGTTTGAACAAGGTATTCATTAGTTGGGATTCGCTTTCAGGGAGTTTCCGTTCCCCAATTGAGAACCATATTGATAGTTATGGGGACTGCGAAAAATTCGGTCTATTACAAATAAAAAAAAAATATTATCAGCAGTCCTATAAACAAGTATATTCATGTTTTTGAATGAGATCAAGCGAACAGAGATCCAATTTTACACATTTCATTATATTATTACTATTATGCTGAAAATATCACCTGCTACCAAGTGTATGATAAATTAATTTTACATATGTTGAGGCAGAAGTTAAGAAAGTTGTTCATAACTTCCGAACCAAGGTGGACTAAGGTTTTTGAATTTTGTAGCTGGCTTTCTGGTCCTAAATTCGCTGGCAGAGGAACTTTTTCTCCAGTTATACAACTTTTACTAGTTGCGTTGTTGTTAGTGTACCCTACGGCATAGTAGTTGCGTTAATTTATTGCAAATGTTTAACCGGTGAAATATGCGACGAAATTATTTATCGGCCGTCAAAGTAACATCAAAGATTTTAACCGAAGAACATTTAAAGGGATTTGACGGATCAAATTCACAAATGTGGAAAATGGATGTCTTTTGTTCTTTTAGTTTACTGTTGTGTCAGCTTAGTATGTAGCTAGAAACCATAATTAAATGTTAACTAAGCTCAGTAAGTTTATAGTCACTGATACGCAGAAGTGATCTGGACTGTATTTGTGGTATGGCACTTTAGTAATTATGCCAATTTTCTCAGCTATTGTCTGTTTGGAGGGGGTGGAATCAACATTAAATACGCGGTGTGATCTGAGCTGAAGGAAATAATGATGTGCATCGTATATAGATATCTCATGCCCATTATAATCTCTACAATACCACCATTGGAACCTTAGGCCTACAAAACCGTGCAACAAGAACATAGAATCTTCTAACGAACGATTTAAAGAGTAAAAAGTCAATCACATCCTTTAAGAACTGGTTTTGTAAAGAAATAATAGCTAGTTACTGACTATTACCAAATTATACCTGTAGGTAATTACTATATATATATTGAACATTTAATTTGTATTTATATTTCTGTATATGTATTTATACATATATATTTTTTCTTTTCTTTTCTTTCTTCAGGGAGTCTTTGTTAAGCTTTTAAGCTTTATGGAAGAATTCCCTCCACTTTGAACTTTTGTGGCAAAACAAATAAATAAATGAATTATATGATAATATTTTCGATATATAACATTTTAATTTTTAGTATTTATGGAACGATGTGGCTCCCCACAGCAGAGTGATCTTTGATATGATATATTAACTTATACCCCCCCCCCCCCCCCCTCTCTCAGTGTTGTAACTAGTTGGAAAGCTAGAGCGAGTAAAGTTTTTTATTCGACGTTCTTAAATTCAAGAACAGAAAGATTACTTCATCGACTTCACTTGTATCAATTGCTACTGCTGACGCCGTGTTACAGAAATGATGTGTTTATTTTTTATTTTTTTTAACCTCTGATCTTTGACCAATGACGTTATGTATAAGAATAACATTGACAATGACAACGACGGTACATATATATATATATATATATATATATATATATATATATATATATATATACATATATATGTCTATTTGATACCTTAGGTCGACAGTGTATGGTAAAAAAAGCGACCTTAGGTCGACAGTGTACCTTAGGTCGACATTTCAGTGTACACCTAATGTTTTTGCTACCATTTTAAGAAACTTTTTTATTGTCGGAAATAGCTTTATAATGTTCTCCGTCCTCTAAAACGTTTATTTACAAGGTTTGGTTAGGGTCGGTTCAGGGTTAGGGTTAGATAAAATTTAGTGTGTAAGTCAATGTAAATGTCGACCTAAGGTATCATTTAGGTATTATATATATATATATATATATATATATATATATATATATATATATATATATATATATATATATATATATATATATGTACCGTCGTTGTCATTGTCAATGTTATTCTTATACATAACGTCATTGGTCAAAGATCAGAGGTTAAAAAAAAATAAACACATCATTTCTGTAACACGGCGTCAGCAGTAGCAATTGATACAAGTGAAGTCGATGAAGTAATATATATATATATATATATATATATATATATATATATATGTATATATATATATATATATATATGTTTGTGTGTGTGTGTGTGTGTATATATATATATACTTAGCTGGACAATTTGACAATGAATAGTGTAAATTTAGACCAAACAAATGACAAGAGGTGAAAGGACTAACGATATTAATGATGCAGAATGGTGGAACAATGAAATGGAGGTGAAACTTATTAGGGAACAAAAGGTTTAGGCAGAATAAACATGTGAATATGGATGGGCACGATGTGTCTCGAAGAGAAGAGGGCTGGAGGAAGGGGAACAGGTCGTGAAAGGATGCTTGGTGGTGAAGTTTGGTTTAATAATTCATTTCTCAATGTCGAGAAAATGAGGTGGAATGGGGCGATATTACATTAACGTACTTCTTAGGGCGAACTGTTGCAAGGCGATTCTGTGTAATAAAGTGTGGTGTGGACGGTTAAAGTATCGCCCAAATGCAGTAACAGTTCCCATATTGTTGTATGTGGATTAGCGACAAAAACAGTGTCCCTTGAAAGTTGTGTTGTTTTCACCTTCATATTTTATATGGTACTACAACCAGAGGTGGTGTTTTCTCTACCCCCCCCCCCTCCTCAAACACACACCTTTACAACTCTTTTTGTATAATTGTCATTTATACGTATGTAAAAATTCAGCTTCCAAATATTCCTTGATTCCTTTCTCCTCTCTTTTACAAGGAAGCACAGATAAAGATGAGTACAGTGGATTTATAGGTGATGAAGTTTATATTCGGTGTGATTATCAATCTGATTTTCAATGTGATTGGCCTCAACAATTTAATGCAATTACAATAAAGAATCAACGTACAAACGTTATGATGGCTAAGTTATAGCAACAGACTAGTACACTGGAAGTTAGCTGGGTGTACATATTCAACCTTGGCTTAACGTGACTAGTTCAGTACAATAATTGACGCCAGCAATTTGGAGGCACTGAATAAAAGACGCAATATTATACAAATAATGAATGGTTATGAGTGCAATAGTGCAAAAATTTCATGAGTTGAAAGATGTTATTTGTTCCATTCAACGAGGCGCAGCCTCGTTGAATGGAACAAGTAACATCTTTCAACGAATCCTTTCCATTTTTTTCCTTCACATTTGGATATAATTGGATGTAAAATGCACTCACGCAACAGATTGTTTTGAACAGACAGGTTTCTCTGCTCTCTTACCATTGAAAAAAGTGCTACCAAAAAAGTATAATGCATGGTTCTATCATCATAGCGTGCAATAGAGCGGATTTTGCACGCAATCGACGAGCAATTGACCAATCAAATGGCCGGAATATATTTAGGTGTTGTATATACAAGAACAGAGTCAATAACGCAAAACTAATGCACTACGTCAATAACACAAAACGAAGGCACTGCGTCAATGACGCAAAACGAGCGTATTGCGTCAATGACGCAAAACGAGCGTAGTGCGTCAATAACGCAAAAAGAACGCATTGCGTCAATAACGTTAAACGAACGCACTGCGTTAATAGCACAACTACCGAGTATAGTTTGGTACACAATCACTCAGGATCCTTTATTTTGATCTATCCTGTGCTAAAGAGAACGCATATTTACCAAAATATTCAGACTTGTTTCTGGGAAATGTTATACAATGAAAACAATACTGTACATAGACTCTGTACAGTTAAGTCCTCGGATAATTGCGTCTTTTATGTCAAAACTACAATTCCAGTAAATTCATCACAATGATCAATTAATGCCAGATCATTCGTTTAATAATATATTATATCATAAATTAATGTTAAAAGGAAAGGGAGCCCCGTCAAACTGCTGTCTCAACATTAACAACTACTGGCCTGTAGCTGTGTCAGATACGCCACGTGAGCTTTACGCCGAATGAACTAATGTCTAATTAATACTCGTAATATTAGATAAACATTACGATAATCACGTTAAATACGTTTATCAATGATTTTACATTTTCAAAGGACCTACATAAAATACGTTGATGCTGTTCTTACTGGAAGACTTACCGGGAGACCCTCAGCTACCATGCGTTCTTCAGTTGCTTCTTAAGTTATACATTGCCTACGTTATACATAATATGTGTGGGTAACAGGAATGATTCTGTTGTAACAGCAAATAATTTGATTAGTTGTACATTGCGCATAACGCGAGCCCTTAGCTAATAGAAAAACAACAGTTCTTGTGATGAGCTTTAACAGACAGAGCTGAACCATACTGTCAGGAAATCTATTTTGAACGTCTGCCGTACCTGGGAGAAGTTACAAAACATTTACACATGCTCCCGAGTTGCTTGCATGAAAAGCCACCGGCGTCATAAGTAGGCAATACAGAGTGAGTTACGTTACAATACTTACTTAGTTAGTTTTGCAATATATCTGTAATATATTTTAAGGTTAGAATGTATTTCCATTTCAAATCCAAAAGTTAATTGATTAATTTTAAAGTTAATTGAATCAACCGTGATTGTTTTTCCTTGAAAACTGTCCAAGCGCAATAATAAATGATGGCATTTATATACGTATTACAGAAAAAAATATGAATTGTGAAGTTAAGCATGCTATTCTCCCATTGCATATGCTTTAGCGTTTAAGACTTCCAAACTGTCGGGATGCCCATGTTGAAAGGGTGGGGTGGGGCCGGGATTGGGCGGGTGTAAGGGAGTGGGGTGGGGCGGGGGCTATCTTTACACATTTACTTAATTAACTTTACAACATTAACTTATGACTTTGATTTTCTGACTGATATATCTAAGTTCCATCTTTTCTTACTAGATTACAGAAACTTTCTTGTAATCTAGCCTTCAAGTGACCTTTCACCTTTCATAATTTTAAAGTCATAAGTCCCTAGCAGATTGCACTTCCTACCCAACTTGAAGAAATTATCTTGCAAACTCGGCCAATCGATCAGTCAAATCAACCTCTGCACCCGCAGACACACACAAGCATCATTCTTAAGTGTATGCGAACAAATAAGAAATGTAGTTGCGTAAAAGACGCGTGGGCTGTTGAGCGTGGAAATTGCTCAATTTCACTGGAATATGTGATAGTCCTACATGGCAGTCCTAACTGAAGGTGCTCAGAGACCGTTTTTTAGGCTTCATAGGAATATTTCCGTGGCAGGCAATTATTCCACATGTTTTATTGATAACCGTTAGTTGAGTTTGTAAAAGAATATTTCCATGGCAAGCAATTATTCCACATGGTGTTTTTGATAAAAGTTAGTTGAGTTTGTAAAAGAGATAAAAATGGTAAGCAATACAGGTACATGAAAAGGACGTAGATGATTACGTGAAGAATGTCAATAATTAATAAGCTTTGTTACAGTTGATGCATCGCTGCCAACAATCTAGCGTCTTTTAACATCACAACGCACGACAGAGTAAATTTAAAAAATACCAAACACCAATGAAACTTTTTAACACCATGTATTGACACAAACGTTTATCACGAAGTAAATTTTACATCAATATGATATACATAAATAACTCAAAGAAGCATTTCTGCGATAAATATTGTCGTGTTAAAGTAAGTAATACAAAGTGCATCTTTTTAGCTTGTGCCATCATGAAGTTGCGGATTCTGAAATACTTAAGTTTCGTACGTGTGTCTAACTAATACAGCAGCACTGACATCAGTTCACCTCTTTAAGTGGTTTTGTTCTTGATAGGAATACGACAGGTTGGTTTGTCCCACTAGTATATAATATTCTTACAAAAGCAAAATATTTTAATTTTTTTCAAAAAGATAAGTTCTTGAAGACAATGGAGTGATCGATTTTCTTTCTTTTAAGTCCCAGATATGTTTTGAGAGCTCAGTTTATTTTGGTAACGTAAGTTGCAGAAATATTTGATGTGGTTGTTGTAGCTTGCCTTGAAGCTTTGACTTATCAGACCGATGTATACGGCTGTCTCTTGACCAGTAGTGACCTTTGCTTTGTACATTATATCGCTAACGAGACATTCCCCGGACAGGGGGCAGTCGCTATTTTTTCTGCAATGCAAGTCATTTCACTGGTCTCCTGGTTTGCTTTCGATATAATCTTGTTATTGCGGGCTTTTTTAATATGCCGCATATTCCTTATAGAGCTATAGCATATTTTGATGTTGCTCTTGTTATATTTATTGTGTAATCGATCACTCCATCTCTTGGGAAACCCTAAAAGCAGTATAATACATATAAGCGCAGCTCCGACCAGTGAAATCTCTCTATGGAATAAAGTTCTTCATATTAAGAAGCAGAGCCGACAAAAGCTACAACTCAATAAACAAGCGTAGCGAATTTGTATCCAAATGTCGTCATGGCAATCGTTCAAAGAAACCACCTGACCACCCACAAAGGAAATAGTCGTCATTGCAAGATTCAGTTGACTGATAATCGCCGCAGTGAAAAGAAGTGAATGTGTGCTAGAAAATCTGACTAGCCACGCGTTGAAATAGCGTGTTTATCCGTCCGTCCGTCCGTCCGTCCGTCCGTCCGTCCGTCCGTCCGTCCGTCCGTCCGTCCGTCCGTCCGTCCGTCCGTCCGTCCGTCCGTCCGTCCGTCCGTCCGTCTGTCCGTCCGTCCGTCCGTCCGTCCGTCCGTCCACCTATTCATCCACCCATTCACTCATCCACCCACCCATTCATCCACCCACCCATTCACTCACCCACCCATCTATCCATCCATCTGTAAACCCATCAATCCATCCTTCCTTTATACATAGAGGTATGTTTGTTTTTTGAAAAGTTCGCATGATCTGGGAGAATCGATTTAATACACTTAATGACAAAGAAAGGGTTATCTCAGTATTTGTTAACATTAACAAAGTTGATGATTTCCATAAATTATTAAAAAGTAATAATTACTTCGAAACCATCAAAATTGAGACACGTCCAATTAATTACAGTGTAAACTCGCATGATTAATACTAATAATATATGGTATCACAATGAAAGAGCAAACACAAATGCTACATTAGGACCACAACAAACACACATTCCATGTCAATTCAACAATAGATTTAACAAATTCCATTGTTTAATAATTTATTCCGATAAAAAAACTATTTATGAAGTTACTTACATTAATGGAGATAGAATTTGGAAATCTAGATGGCAACAGATGGAGGCATCCCCGTTACTTATTTAACTAACAGAAGGGTTTTCGTACTTCTGTTGTCCCGCTGTAAGTTCCCACTGCGGACAGACGATACTTGTCAATTTCATCGTTGATACGGAACGAGTCATATTCAGCGAAGTATGGAGTCCCTTCCCTGTCGACCAGATCAATCCTGATTTGATAGTTATCTTGATTGGTAATGTAATGCAGCTTGTTATTACCCATCCAAAATTCATGAACGATCTGACCAAAGCCTTCCTTGTAGCTGGTCCAGTTACGGTAAAAATCAACAGAACCATTAACTCGGCGTTGGAACACCTAAAATCAAAATAAATTAAGGACTTCCTAAGATTTACCATTTCAAAACTAAGAAGTCATGGAAATGTTTCTTATGTTGATTTATATACAGAGATGAACCAGAATGAGTCAGTTTACCGAATACTTTAAGAAAATATTCGAATATAAGACAATCTATAATAAACAGAAAAAGAAGACTGACATTTTACGTGCTTATGCTATTTGACTTGAATGAGGAACCACAGAAATACAAAACTTAACAGTGAGTTTCTTCTTTTGTCACTATTCTGTTACACTGAATCTTTGAAATGCTAATTGTAATGAATCAAATTGCCAAAGTAATAATAAGAATGTGAAAAATAAATGGGAACCAGTAAGTACATCCAGACTATACCACCAGAAATTGAAAAAAAAAACACGAAGTTTCCTTCACAAAGGAACGTTTCGGAGATTTCCTCCAAGTTGGTAGAATCCATTTGCTACACCATAAGATAAAAGATCGATGTCACTGTTTTAATTTTGAAGATCTTTCTCTAAACGATTTAATCTTTAAGAAAACAAAACATAACATGTCTTAAATTGTTTTTGATTTAGTCATACATGAAAAATTACTACGCTGTAATGTTTAAACTTTGGAATAACAACAAATGTGTAAAATAATTGTGCCATGCATGCAAAAATATTAGTCAACATTTTAAATGAAGCTTAGAATATTTTCTGTTAGATGTTTCATAATATTTGTCATCATCAAATGTTTTCTTAATACATGTGTTTTGAGTAATGCAATACTAGTATACTACTTCTTAATTCGATCTTCTCTAGATTGTGATATTTTTACTCCCTTAAAATCAATATAGCACACTCGACATGTACCTTCTTGTTATTCAACATCACTGCCTTACCCGGAAGTAATCAATATACCAATGTAACTTATATACTTGAAGTGCGTTTTCCCTCTGATTACATATGTATTGGTCCATAATGTCATCGTATACCTGACAATAGGATGTATCAGCTAATTTCTCAAAACCAAATTTTATGAATGTTAATCATGTGACACGGCGAAAATGACTGTGTGTACGGCGAATCGTCGGTTGTACATTCAACGTGGCTTATCTTTGATAGATGAGATTTCCTTTTTTTTGTGGTGTAAGGTTGCGTGTACTCACTGAGGGAAAACGTGGAATCCAGTTTTTAACAATGTATCATTAGAGAGTATAGTAGGCCAGGTCAGTGAGTTGACTTAATTAATGGTGTAGATACCACTATTTTTATATCCACCATTTTTATTTCTAATAAGTAATGCTTTAAGTTTAGAAATTTGAACGTAGCAATCACAGAAAAAGAACTAGAATTTACGGAGAACTATTCGGATTTGTCACAAGTCTTTCAGTCTGTATTTGCGTAATGCTAATTGAAATTAAGGTAATGACCTAAGTAATTAATATATATATATATATATATATATATATATATATATATATATATATATATATATATATATATATATATGTATAAAACATATTAAACACCCAATACATAGTATATGTCATCTGTGATTCATTATTTGTGAATTTATATACCAAAGGCCTACAGAAATCTAGATTCTATTAGATTCTACTGACCTCCGTCAGTCATGTTGCAATAAACTAGAAATGGTGATCCAGGCCCCACAGTTGGTTTAATGGTGTAGATACCACTTTCGTTAAAACCAGCAGTATATACATCTTCGCAGTCAGTGAACTGCAAACATGCTTTTCCATCACCATGGTAACCAGCCTTGCAGTAACATTGACGAACATGGTTTTGTTCCTCACACTGTGCATCGAGACTGCAACTGTATACGTCATCCCACGTGATACTGCCGTTGATACAGTGAGCCATTCTTGTACAATTAGGGTTGACATAAAATCCACCGGCCTGTGAAATAGCAACGTGGTTGTAAACAGTGATAGTAAATTATAACAATAATATGAATAACTATAACGATAATAATGATAATGATAACTGTAGCGACGAGGATGACGACGACGATGACGATTAAAATTACGATCACGATGACGACGATGATGATGATGATAATTTTTTTTCCTGTCGGCATAAAGAATGGATAGCAGTATATCATAATTAACGTAGAGTCAAGGGGGGAAACTGGCAGAATACTGTCATTTTTACTTGAATTTAAACATTTGAAAGTCATTTATGTTATATAAAGTGACTTATCGATATCTGGCTGCAGAAGTAAAGACTTGGGAAACTCACCGAAATGCCTGTATTAACAAGATTCATTTACGTGATACATTTATTGATTTCCAAGTAGGTTGGGAGTAAACTTCATCTGTCGTCCTGGAGATTTCTGTTTGACAAACAAAACGAGAAGAGACACTGGGAACTGAAAATAAACAAATACTCATCTCAGCTACCAGACTCATATTTAAGCAGCTCTTCAGTGTGTTTGTGCTTAAGCTGATGAAAAAAAGATATCTTTGTCAACATATGTTGGCAATAAAAGGTGATTCGTACATGTACAATTTCAATTATATATATATATATATATAAATATATATGTATATATATATATATTTAATATATATATATATATATAAATATATATATATATATATTTAATATATATATATATATATATATATATATATATATATATAAGACTTAGGTGTATTCCACATGATATCAATATGAATCACTGAATCAAACTAATAGATCTATTTGACTACCACAATTTGACTATTCTTATCCATAAAATGACAAACTATTCAATTCAGTAGAGAGAATGGTATTGCCTAATCCATCATGCAATGTTCCATGTTGGTGGACCATTAACTAGTTATTAATAATTTGGTTCTATATACCCTTGTCAAGTTTCCATTAACTGGTCTATAGGAATACACCAGATTTTGGAAATTTATAGCAAAATAGAATTTTCAATGCATAACACAAGTTGTTTCTTTTCCCTGCAGTCATCTACCGAATGTCTACTTGACTATGTGTTTATTTGAATTGCTAGCTTGCTACGGTAACAACAGCGTTTTAATGTAAATGGTCTATGATTTAATGATTATGTACAGTTACAATTATTTACGAAAGCGAGATATTGATATCAAGCAGATTTGGATTTTACATATCATTCCGGATACAGTATAGGCGAGTAAACATCAAGTCCTTATATGCGATTATTAATATCTACAAAAGGTCTACAAATTAAACTGATGCTGCAGCGCATCTGTCACGAAACTTTCATATTTTACTTAAATTCATGCCAAGAAATGAAAATCCTTACCGCAAACAAATGAGTCTTTTTGTTCTACATTAAATGCATTAGTAATGATGCTTGCTATTCATTAAAGGAATCAGTTATCCCACAGACCTTTTCGGTATAATGCGATAACGCTGATGCATCATGATCTTTAGTACGTACTTGTCAGGTATGATGGCAGTGACTGGGGATCACCAAGTAAAAGCCAATATAAATTTTTAATTTTCAGTTCAGAATCATCTTTCATTTATACGAAAGTTATCGATTTTATTCAAGAAACAAGCAAGAGTGAAGGTTGTGTGTATCTCACAATTATTTGCTTCCGGTTTTAATCCTCGCCAGGAACCAGACCCTCTTGACATATTCAAAATAGCTGCTTTGACAGTTTCGTATGTAATCGGCATATCTGTACAGTTGTATTATATGATCATATTTCGATATATAACATTTTTTTTTTGCATTTATGGAACGATTTGGCTCCCCGCAACAGAATGATCTTTGATATGAATATATTAACTTATATACCCCCCTCCCTCTCTCTCAGTGTTGTAACTAGTTGGAAAACTATAGAGCGAGCGAAGTTTTCTATTCGACGTTCTTAAATTCAAAAACACAAAGATTACTTCATCGACTTCACTTGTATAAATTGCTACTGCTGACGCCGTGTTGCAAAAATGATGTGTTTATTTAATTGTTTTACCTCTGATATTTGACCAATGACGTTATGTATAAGAATAAGAATAACATTGACAATGACAACGAAGTATGTCTCGAAGAGAAGAGGGCTGGAGGAAGGGGAAAGGGTCGTGAAAAGGAAGCTTGGAGGTGAATTTTGGTTTAATAATTCATTTCTTAATGTTGAGAAAATGAGGTGGAATGGGGCGATGTTACATTCACGTACTTCCTAGGGCGAACTGTTGCAATGTGATTCTGTGTAATACAGTGTGGTGTAGAAGGTTGAAGTATCGCCCAAACGTAGTATTGTTGTATGTTGATTAGTGACACAAACATTGTCCCTTGAAAGTTGTGTTGTTTTCTATACGGTAGTACAGCCAGAGGTGTTTTTTTCTCTACCCCCCCCCCACCCACACACACACACCTGTATACTATTTTGTGTAATTGTCATTTATACTTCTTTAAAAATTCAGCTCCAAAACATTCCCTGATTCCTTTCTCCTCTCTTTCCCAATGAAGCACAGATAAAGATGAAGACAGTGGATTTATAGGTCTTGAAGTTTTTATGAGGTGTGGTTTACAATCTGACTTTCAATGTGATTGGCCTCAACAACTCAATGCAATCACAATACAAAATCAACGTACAAACGAAATGATGGCTAAGTTATAGCAACAGACTAGTACACTGAAAGTTAGCTGGGTGTACATATTCAACCTTAACTTAACGTAACTAGTTCAGTACAATTATTGACCCCAGCAATTTAGAATAAAAGACGTAATATACAAGAACAGAGTCAATAACGCAAAACTAATGCACTACGTCAATAACACAAAACGAAGGCACTGCGTCAAAAACGCAAACCGAACACACTGCGTCAATAACGCAAAACGAGCGCATTGCGTTAATAGCACAATCTACCTAGTGTAGTTTGGTACAAAATCACTCAGAATAATTTATTTTGATCCATCCTACGCAGAATGAAGAACGCATATTACCAAAATATTCAGACTTGTTTCTGGGAAATGTTATACAATGAAAACAATACTGTACTTAGACTGTGGATACAGTTACGTTAGCACAGTTCTCGAATAACTGCATCTGTTATGTCAAAACTACAATTCCGGTAAATTCATCACAATGATCAATTAATGCCAGATGATTCCTTTATTAATTATATATTATATCATAAATTAATGTTAATAGGAAAGGGAGCCCCGTCAAACTGCTGTCTCAACATTAATAATTACTGGCCAAGTTGTGTCAGTTACACCACGTGAGCTTTACGCTGAAGGACCTAATGTCTAATTAGTACTCGTAATATTAGATAAACGTTTACGATTGTCACGTCAAATACGTTTATCAATGATTTTACATTTTCAAAGGACCTACATAAAATATGCTGATGCTGATCTCACTGGGAGACACTACCCAGAGACCCTCAGCTACCAATGCGTTCTTCGATCAGTTGCTTTTTCAGTTATACATAGCCTACGTTATACATAGGTGTAAGTAACGGAAATGATTCTGTTGAAACAGCAATAATTTGATTGGTTGTACCTTGCGCATAACGCGAGCCCTCAGCTGATAGAAAACAACAGTTCCTGTGATGAGCTATGTAACAGACAGAGCTGCACTATACTGTCAGGAATCTATTCTTGGACGTCCGCCGTACCTGGGAGAAGTTACAAAACATTTACACATGCTCCCGAGTTGCTTGCATGAAAAGCCACCGGCGGCATAACTAGGCAATACAGAGGGATTTATGTTACAATAATTACTAAGTTAGTTTTGCAATATATATGTGATATATTTCAAGGTTGGGATGTATTTCCATTTTAAATCCAAAAGCATACAACCATGATTGTTGATTCTTTCCTTTTCATGTGATATAACAGGTTTATTTCACATGGGATCTGTCCCAGCGCATTAATAAATGTTGGCAATTTATATACATTTTGCAGAAAATACCATGAAGTGTGAAGTTAAGCATGCTATTCTCCCATTGCATATTAATTCATTTATTTGTTTTATCGCCAATTGTGTACAAAGGGAAAGGAAGTCTCCTAAAAAGTCATAAAAGACTTAACAAGGTAGGAGACTCCCTGGGAGAAAAGAAAAGAAAAATGAACAAATATTTATAATACAGAATATACGTAATGATTAAATATACAGTAATAATATCCTAGTGACGCTGAGATGGATACGTGAAAAGATTAAATATTACTAGTACGAGTTAATGAACTCCTTTATCAAATGCCTGGTGAATGTGGGTTTTGAAGTAATGAACTTCAAATTTTTTGATAGATCATTCCAAATTTGTATTGCTCTGTTTCGAAGACCGAATTTCCCTATGTTACTATGGTAAAAATTGCAATGAGCGTTGTCGGCTTGTCTTGTGTGATGGTTATGTAAGACTCTGTTACTACAAATAAAGTCATTAAAAGTGACTGGCAGTAATCCATTCCATGCTTTGTAAGCAAAGGTAGCAACCTTGACTGTTATAATATCACCGAGTTTTAATAAATTTAGGGACTTGAATATTCCACTAGTATGTTCAAGCGGTGGGGCATTAGCAATGTGACGTATAGCCCTCTTTTGGAGAATATTTAGGCGGTCAATGTTAACATTGTATGTACCAGACCAAATAGTTGTACAATAGGATAGGTGTGGCAGAACTAGTGTTTGATAAAGCATTCTAAGGACATGCTGTGGGAGGAAATATTTCAGTTTAGATAAGATACCAGTATTTGTTGCTACAGTGTTACATACTGACGAAATATGGTTATTCCAAGAAAGTTTGCTATCAATATTAATACCAAGAAACTTAGTTTCAGTTACACATTTAATTATTTTGCCGTCCATCGTAATATCCTTATCCCAACGAAATGCTCTTTTGGTACTAAAAACAATATACTTAGTCTTATCAATATTAATACTTAATTTGTTTGCTGAGAACCAATCACAGAACTTATCCAGTTCACAAGAGACAGTACTTTGGAGTGAATTTACGTTCTTCGAGTGAAAGAAAAGATTGGTGTCATCGGCAAATAAGACTGTATGAGCGATGTTGGAGACATGGCAGATATCATTAACGTATATAATAAACAACAAAGGACCTAACACAGAGCCCTGAGGCACACCACATGCGATTTCACTAAGTCCAGAATTTGAATTCTTGTATGTAGTGTATTTTAACCTATTTGTGATATAACTGTCTAGCCAATTTAGGGTTGTTCCTCTGATTCCGCAGAAAGATAGTTGGATAATAAAATGGAGTGGTTAATTGTGTCGAATGCTTTGGACAGGTCTAGGAAGACGCCGATGCAAGTGTTGTCATTATCGAGATTAGTATAAAGTCTGTCAATAGCATCTGCCAGAGCAAGTTCAGTAGAATGACCAGGGCGGAAACCATACTGTTGGTTACAAAGAATGTTGTAATTGCACGTAAAATCGTAAATACGATTGAACATTAACCGTTCAATCAGTTTTGAAAAACATGATAACAGTGATATAGGGCGATAATTTTGATAAGAACTCGTGTCACCTTTTTTGAAGATAGGCACTACTTTTGCGACTTTGAGTTTGTCAGGAAATATGCCAGTATTAAAAGAGATATTACAGATGTGAGTCATGGGTTTTGCAATAAAATGAATAACATGTTTGATAATACCTGGCTTAAAACCATCGTAACCCGCTGCCTTATTTGATTTTAAGTTGAAGCTTGCTATTTTAATGAACTCAGTTTCAGTAACAGGATAACTGAAAAGAGAGTGGCTGTTTATGCTGTCATTCATGTGAATGAGTTTTTCAGCAGTGTTCTTACTTTTAATCTTACTGGCAAGTTCCTGGCCCAAGTTGAGAAAAACATTATTAAAATGATTTGCTACTTCCTTATCATCACTAACTAGTTGATTGTTTTCATTAAAGGCAGTGGGATAAGTGGAATGCTTATTTTGTCGAGAATTTTCTTTACAGTTGTCCATGTTTAGCCAATATTGTTTCTGCTATTGTTAATCTTGTTACAATAGTATAATTTCTTTGACAAACGAATAATCTGGTTAAGTTTGTTCCGGTATATAGTATAGGTTGACCTACTGTCATTAGTATTGTTCTTTAGGTAGCGTCTATAGAGCTGGTTTTTCCTCTTAATGGATTTTAAGATGCCATTAGTTATCCAAGGGTGTTTCTTTTTCCTCCTTTTTGTTTTGCTGATGGTATGCAATGGAAAACAGGTATTGTACGTTGGATTAAATAAATCAAAGAAAGCATATAAGAAGTGTTAGCGTCAGGCTTACTAAGCACTTCATCCCATGTTTTACTTTTAATTTCAGAAATAAACTTATGGATGTTCTTATTGCTATAGTTACGGACTTGCAATGGGTTATACCTGACTGTACTCTGATTCACAGAGGCATGAAGAAAAATAGAAAAATGGTCACTAATATCTGTAATAAGTATTCAAGATGTCATTAAAGAATCAACATTGGTTAAGATGTTGTCAATTATGGTGGCAGAAGATGGGCTAACCCGAGTAGGTTTACTTATCGTGGGATAAAACCCGCTCGAATAAATAAGGTTAATAAAGTCAGTAGATATGCTTGATTTAGATAAATCAATATTAAAATCTCCCATAATATAGGTACTGCAGTGGTCATTAGCGATGGTGCTAAGTATAAGCTGCATATTTAAATTGAAATCATCGTTCGAACTGTTGGGAGGTCTGTATACACAACCAACGATAAGTTTTTCGTTACTAGGTGTACTCGTTTCAATGAATATAGCTTCAATAGAATTGTTTAAAAATAGACAAATCTGTACGGTGTTTGAAATTAAAGTCATTATTTATGAAAAGGCAGACACCACCACCCCTTCTTTCATTACGATGCTGTTCAATTAGTGTGTAATTGTCAATCTTAATAAGAGGAGATATATCATTCGTAAACCAGGTTTCAGTAAAACCAATTATGGAAAAATCTTGATTTAACAAAGAGATAAAAGTAGCAATATCGGAAAAGTGTTTCTTTAGACTACGACTATTGTGATGTAGTAATGATATGCACTTATGGGATGGTGAGTTATTAAAAAAATCGATGTCATATTATTTACAAGATACATTATTTT
This sequence comes from Apostichopus japonicus, assembly GCF_037975245.1. NCBI lineage: Eukaryota > Metazoa > Echinodermata > Holothuroidea > Aspidochirotida > Stichopodidae > Apostichopus > Apostichopus japonicus. The sequence continues at coordinate 11,472,786 of NC_092569.1, read as the reverse complement.
CGCTCATGTCTTCCGTGGAGTTAGTGTTTAAAAGCATAATGGCTAGTATATAGTAAAGTTTGATTGCCATTTTAACTGTAACGAATTGAGTCCAATAGTAATTTCAGTTAGTTTCTATGGCCTCCTTTATTAGCAGTTCCTGTCTGTCCTTTCTCCTTAGTGCGGAAATTGTAGGTTTTCTCGATCGCTGGTTGTGTGGTTTTCTTTTGTTGACTGGTTAACTTCTTCGGTATAGTGTAGACTTCATCGGTTGAAACTGCTCTCTTCATTCTTGTGTTTTCTGTTGCCGAGGATCGAGTTCTCGCGGGTTGGGACCTTGATGTTGTAAGTAGGTTTTCCTTCTGCGTTTTATAATATTTATCTGCCGGTTTGGTCTGTTTGTTGTTGCTATTTTCACCATGTCTTTGCTTTGGTAAATCTTCGCTTTCTATGCCCGGGGCGATCGAAGTTTCACTTTCGCCTGTGTCTAAGTTCGATCCAGTGGCCTGGTCTGTCACTTGACTGTCTTTTATGGTGTCTCCTTTAAAGTCAGGTTGATTTTGAACTTCATCATTGTTCCCTTGATCGGATTCTCTTGTTGTTTCATTGTCTTGCTGATCCTCCATGGTCTCTTGCTCGTAATCTTCTTCGTATTCAGTGCAGTTGAAGCTTTTGTGGCCAAAGCGATGGCAGTTAAAGCACTCTATTGTTGGGCATCTTGATTCGGAGTGTCCCAGCTCATCACATTGTTTACATCTGTAGTTTGGGCAGTTTCTCATTATATGATCCTCTCCCAAGCAATTGTTGCAAACCCTACTTTGGCCATTGTGTTTGAGTCTTATATGAATGCCTCCAATTACAACAGCATATGGTAGACTTTTGCTGTATATTCGCTGTATATGCTGTACATTTTTGGAGAAACTTGAGACTAAACGATTGTGCATTATGAATGAAGAAATTGTCTTTTTAAACGTTTAAGACTTCCAAACTGACGGGATGCTAATGTTGAAAGGGTGGGGTGGGGGCCGGGATTGGGCGGGCTAAGGGGTGGGGGTGGGGCGGGGCTATCTTAAGACAGTTACTTAATTAACTTTACAACATTAACTTATGACTATGATTTTCTGACTGATATATCTTCCATCTTTTCTTATTAGATTACAGAAACTTTCTTGTTATCAAGCCTTCAATTGACCTTTCACCTTTCATTGTAAAGGTCTTCAACTCATAAGTCCCTAGCACGTTGCAGCTTTCTACCCAACTTGAAGAAATCATCTTGCAAGTACTGCCAATCGATCAGTCAAATCAAACGAATGCACCCGCAGACACAAGATAGCATCATTCTTAAGTGTAAGCGAACAAATAAGAAATCTATTATTGTGTAAAACACGCGTAGGCTGTTGCGCGCGTGAACTGGCTTTACCTTCTTGTATTTAAGATGTACATAACTCAGCAATCTACAATCTTCGACAAAAATGATGGGACAGTATGAGCAACAACGAGCGATATTGGCTTAAGCGCACCCCCTTCCCCCCGTTCAATGTTGTAGCCAAAAGCGCTCAGAAACTGCAACATTGATACGGGGAGTGGGGTGTCCCATCTATTTTTGTCGAAGATTCAATCTTCGACAAAAATGATGGGACAGTATGAGCAACAACGAGCGATATTGGCTTAAGCGCACCCCCTTCCCCCCGTTCAATGTTGTAGCCAAAAGCGCTCAGAAACTGCAACATTGATACGGGGAGTGGGGTGTCCCATCTATTTTTGTCGAAGATTGTAGCACATTCGACGCTAAAATGTTTCTTAAATTAAATACCTAAATATTTGGCATAGCGCCTTGGTGATCGATACTTCACTGACTTTTGACGTTTATCTCAGTTACCATGGCAACCACATTATATGGTAGTACTTGCAATACTTATTCCTCATATATGTGAATGTTGCACGTCGATTCAATGCTTCCGGTTGAAAACAAAACAAAAAATAAATTGCTTATTTTGATATTTCAACTCTGATCGCTAAATTTTGCCACCATAGCAACCAAATATTTTAATACTATCTGACATCTGACATCTTATACCTGTCAAGGTTCCAAGTCAATCCAATGCAGCCTGTAAGAGTTAAAGCAAAAAGCTCTTGGTTTGCTTATTTGAGAACTGATGTTGAACTTGACTTCAATTAACATAACTACATGTAAGGCATACACAATTGGAGAAAACGGGGCCAGGCGTTTACTTGGAATTTTTTGACGCAATTTGCATTCAAACTACATTCTTGACACATGCCCTGTGACCCAGTTATCATTACGGTAACCACAAACTTTGGTAGCACTTGACATTTCAGCTATGACTGCGAACGTTGCTTGTCAATTCAATGTTTTCACTTGGAGTTAAAACACAAAACCATTTTCCCTTAATGAGACCTTTGACATCTGGCCTTTCGTTCTTAGAGAAACGAACTCTCATCACAAGCACCTTCCTATCAAGTTTAAACTAATCGACCCAGCCGTTTAGGTGGAGTCTTAGACATAAATTCTGATGTAACAGACACGCTTACATGCAGACGGACAGGTTTTACCCTCTTTCCCAGTTCGGTCACCCTGCCATAGGTGACCCACGGTTCTCGCTACTCAGGAACATTACATATTACCATGGCAACCGGTGCTATGGAAACAGAGAGCAGCAATAGGTTCAATTGATCAACGAAATAAAACATCGTTTCCTTCGTATATGGGAGCGATGAGGATAAACTTGCTTACCCATGCCAAACTAAGGTTGGACTTGTTGAATACGAAATCTCTTTTTGGTGTCACTAACTTTGCTGCGTCTCTCCTTACTACGCTACTCTCCTAGCCCCAGACACCAAACAAAACTGGCTAAATGTTGACGGTTCACCGTCATCTTTCATTGGTTCTCTCCGGTTATCTATACTGCGGATGCCCACGCGCGTTTTATTTCATTGACTTATGAGATGAATTGATTGGGCATGGACTGATGAACAACATCATTATGTTATCATTTACTGTTCGGCATCAAAAGTACGGATACATAAGATTGATAGCAACCCTCTAGTTTAGGCTAATCGAACTAATTCTCCACCAAGTACATGTAAGCACACCTCGTTCCAATGATCATCACAACGTGTGTAACTAACGTATGGAAATTGCTCAATTTCACTGGAATATGTGATAGTCCTACCAGGCAGTCCTAACTTAAGGTGCTCACAGACGGTTATTTAGGCTTCATAGGAATATTTCCGTGGCAGGCAATTATTCCACATGGTGTTTTTGATAACCGTTAGTTGAGTTTGTAAAAAAGAAAAAAATGGTAAGCAGTACAGGTACTTGAAAAGGACGTAGATGATTACGTGAAGAATGTCAATAATTTGATTTGATTTGATTTATTTGATTTTCCACAGATAATAAATATATACATGTGGAGGGAAGTCCTCTAAGAAGCCAATTCAGGATTAACAAGGTAAAGAACTCCCAAACATAAATGAAAATATAATTAATGTCTTAATAAGGAATAATTAATTACATACAATATAAACGATGTATCAATAGTGAGAAATTACTTCTTTTTTAGCGTTTTTCTAAATGTTTCTTTAGATGGTTTAGATTTTATAGTAGCAGTTAAATCATTCCATGTCCTCATAGCACGATTCTTTAAACTTAACGTACCGAATGTCAATTGTATTACATAATAAAGCTCTCGGGGCCATACCTGACACATTGTACTTACTTTGTTGTGGTTACCATGAAAGCTGATCTAGGTTAGCTTTTAGGTGACTTTAAATTGCTCTCCCAGCCACACCCACCACAGTCGGTTTGCCAGTCGCCTGGTTTCATATACAGGACTGCACTGTGAACATTGTGATGTACAAGGCAATTGGTTACCTTCCCAGCTAACCAAACCCTCTGGGCTCCCGGTTTATAATTTGTGGTGTGCTTGACCGGCACTTCTAGTGCCGTGACTATGTATGGCGATGCTAATAGTAAAAGAGTCACGAAAGGTTGCAGGAAGTAAGTCATTCCAAGCCTTGTAAAAGAATGTTGCTACATTCAGCCTAACGATGTCGCTAAATTTTAATAAGTTGAGCAATTTGACAAGTGAGCTGGTGTGTTCACGATATTCAGAATGAGTTATATGACGAATGACTTTCTTTTGTAGGATTTCAAGAGGGTGAAGATAAACATTATGGGTGCCAGACCAAATTATAGAGCAATATGAAAAATGGGGGAAAACTAATGTTTGGCAAAGCATTCTAAGAATATTCTGAGGAAAATAGTGTTTCAACTTAGAAGTGATACCAACATTTTTCGCCACAGTGTTTGCAAAAATTGATATATGTTCAAACCAAGTAAGTTTACTTTCAATATATAATCCGAGAAACTTAATACTATGTACATGCTTGATAGGCTTACCATCCATCAAAATGTCTTTTTTTCTAAGAAAAAGATTTACTTATATTGAAATCAATGTAGCTAGTTTTATCAGGATTAAGTGAAGCTTATTAGTTGCAAACCAGTCGTGTAAAGTATTAAAATTATTGGATTCGAAAAATATACTAGTGTCATCTGCGAATAAAAAAGTTTTGCAATATTAGAGATATGACAGATGTCATTGATATATATATATATATATATATATATATATATATAATGAAAAGAAGTGTCCTAATATTGAACCTTGAGGAACACCACATCGGATTTCAGCATAGTCAGACATGGTGTTCTTATACGAAGTATAATGTAAACGTTTCGATAAGTAGCTGTCCATCCAGTTAAGGGTTGGTCCTCTAATACCGTAGAATGATAACTTGTTTAGGAGAATACGATGGTCAATGGTATCAAATGCTTTTGACAGGTCTAAGAATATTACAATACATGTTTTCGTCTTATCAAGGCTATCGTATAATTTATCAATGGCATCTGCCATGGCAAGCTCAGTTGAGTGACCAGGGCGGAATCCATATTGTTTCTTGCAAAGTATGTCATTAGCATCGAGAAAATTTATAATTCTGTTGCATTTTAGAAAAACATGATAGAATAGAGATTGGTCGGTAGTTCTCGTAGATATTGGATTCTCCTTTTTTTAAATGGGTAAGACCTTAGCAATCTTCAGCTTGTCCGGGAAAACCCCAGTGGTGAACGATATGTTACAGATATGAGTAAGAGGGGTGACAATGAAAGGTAATACCTGCTTAACAATATCTGGCTTGAAATCATCATACTCAGCTGCCTTCTTTGGCTTTAAGCAATGATTCGCTACACGTAAAAGTTCCTCCTCCCTGACAGGGTAGGTGAAAATGGAGTTTCGCGTACTAATATTACTATATATGGGGTTGTTTGATTTTGCAGTATGATTGATTTTGCTGGCAAGTGGGGGTCCAAGGTTAATGAATAAATCGTTAAAGCCGTTTGCAATTTCTTGATCGTCGCTGGTTTCGTGATCGCCGTCTTTGAAAACAGATGGGTACGATGATTTCTTACGGTCTCTCTTAAGAACCTCATTGATTACGCCCCAGGTATCATTTACATTATTGTTACTATCTTTGAATTTGTTATAAAAATATAACCTTTTAGAAAATCTTATTGTGTGGTTTAACTTGTTTCGGTAAGCAACATAAATTTCTTTATTGCTATTTGTAGGAGCTTTTGAGTAAAGTCTGTAGAGATGTTTTTTTCTTTAAATAGATTTTAGTATACCCTTAGTAATCCATGGAAATTTTCTCTTGCGCCTATTTCCTTTAGTAATTAATAGATGAGGAAAACACTTATTATAAGTTAAATAAAAAGTGTTAAAAAATGAGTTGTATAAGCTGAATTAGCATCAACTTTAGTTAACACCTCATCCCATGTTTCCTTCTCAATGTCGTCGATAAATTCTGATATGTTTCGAATTTCGTATATGAAAGGGTTCTTTTGTCTTGTTTGTCCTGCCAAGAACCATAGGAATATAGGCATATGATCACTTAAACCAGTAATGAGTATGCCTGTAGTAAGAGAGGAATTAGCATTCGTTATAATGTTATCAATAACAGTAGCTACATTACTACTAAAACGAGTAGGTTTTGTTATCGTAGGGTAAAACCGTACGAGTGCATAATGTTTAAAAAATCTCTAGACTTACTAAAATTGGACAAGTTAATGTTATAATCCCCCATAATATACGTTATAATATACGTAATAATTAATAAGCTTTGTTACAGTTGGTGCACAGCTGCCAACAAAATAGCGGTTTTGACATCACAATGCACGACAAAATCAATTTTAAAATATCAAACACCAATGAGACTTTTTAACACCATGTATTTACACAAACGTTTATCGTAAAGTACATTTTACATCAATCTGATATACATAAATATCTCAAAGAAGTATTTCGGCGATAAATATTGTCGTGTAAAAGTAAGTAATAGAAAGTGCATCTTTTAAGATTGTGCCATCATGAAGTTTCGGATTCTGAAATATTTAAGTTTCGTACGTGTGCCTGACTAATACAGCAGCAGCGACATCAGTTCACCTCTTTAAGTGGTTTTGTTCTTGATAGGAATACAACAGGTTGGTTTCTCCCACTGGTAGATAATATTCCTACAAAATCAAAACATTGTAATTTTTTTGCAAACTGATAAGTTGTTTGAGACAACGGAGTGATCGATTTTCTTTCTTTTTAAGTCCCAGATGTGTTTTGAGAGCTCAGTTGCTTTTGATAACGTAAGTTGCAGAAATATTTCATGTTGTTGTAGCTTGCCTTGAAGCTTCTACTAACCAGACCGATGGATACGGCTGTCTCTTGACCAGTTGTGACCTTTGCTTTGCACATTATATCGCTGGAGAGACATTCCCCGGACAAGGGGCAGTCGCTCTATTTTCTGCAATTGCAAGTTATTTCACTGGTCTCCTGGTTTGCTTTCGATATAATCTTGTTATTGCGGGCTTTGTTAATATGCCGCATATTCCTCATACAGGTATAGCCTATTTTGATGTTGCTCTTGTTATATATATTGTGTAATCGATCACTCCATCTCTTGGGAAACCCTAAAAGCAGTATAATACATATAAGCGAAGCTCCGACCAGTGTAATCTTTCTATGGAATAAAGTTCTTCATATTAAGAAGAAGAGCCGACAAAAGCTACAACTCATAAACAAGCGTAGCGAATTTGTATCCAAATGTCGTCATGGCAATCGTTCAAAGAAACCACCTGACCACCCACAAAGGAAATAGTCGTCATTGCAAGATTCAGTTGACTGATAATCGCCGCAGTGAAAAGAAGTCAATGTGCTTGAAACTCTGACTAGCCACCAATAGCGTGTTTATCCATCCATCCATCCATCCATCCATCCATCCATCCATCCATCCATCCATCCATCCATCCATCCATCCATCCATCCATCCATCCATCCATCCATCCATCCATCCTTCCATCCATCCATCCATCCATCCATCCATCCATCCATCCATCCATCCATCCATCCATCCATCCATCCATCCATCCATCCATCCATCCATCCATCCATCCATCCATCCATCCATCCATCCATCCATCCATCCATCCATCCATCCATCCATCCATCCATCCATCCATCCTTCCATCCATCCATCCATCCATCCATCCATCCATCCATCCATCCATCCATCCATCCATCCATCCATCAATCCATCCATCTATTAATCCATCAATCCATCAATCCATCAATCCATCAATCCATCAATCCATCCATCCACCCAACCACCCACCCAACCACCCACCCAACCATCCATCCATCCATACACTCAATGACAAGGAAAAGGTTATATGAGTATTTGTAAACAATATTAAAGTTGATGATTTCCACAAATTATTTAAAAAAAATAATAACTACTTCGAAACCATTTCAATTGAAACACGTACAATTAAATTACAGTGTAAACTCGCATGATTAATAATAATATATGATATCACAATGAAAGAGCAAACACAAATGCTACATTAGGACCACAACAAACACACATTCCATATCAATTCAACAATAGATTTAACAAATTCCATGCAGGAGCCTATCTTACAATTGGCTTATGTTGATATGATGTCTTCCCAAATGTCGAATATGGGACAAACTGTCGGAAAACTGTTGATTTGAACAGTGATACTGCAATACCTAGTAACGAGATTTTGGAATCTAAAAAGATTCTTGATGTTTCCTTAGTTTGGAGGGAACATTTTCATTTACGAAGTGTAAATTGTTTTTTAATTTAAATAAAATAAAATTCTCAATTAATTTAATATCAATGTGAAATATGTTGTTGTTGTAAGGTAAATAATGGACTAAAACAATGATACAAGATTACGTTACTCTACTGTATTAAATCTGAACATGACAACATCTGAGGCAATATGAATCTACTGAAATTGCAATAAATTTTACCTTCATATGACGAAATATTAACAAGTATGAATGATATTATTTCAGGCTCGATGTGGGGTTTCCGGCTCGTAAATATCTCTTAGAATACACTATAAGTCTTATTCATTTAATCTATGGTGAAGCGTCTGCTTACTCTGTCTAAGGATACAGAAAATTAAAGATATTTGCTACATTTAATCACGTACAGGTCGAATCTTCATCTCGCTGTATTTGATGTTATGGTCAGGTCCTGGTAGTTTGTTCCAACAGATAGAGGATTTCTTCCCACAACAATGCGTAGTGGAAGGAATGACACTAGCGAAGTAGTTGCCATTGAGATTGGATGTACAGCACTTGTAGTGCCACCATGCGCCTTGTAAGAGTACCGCACAGTGACGAGTATCCATATCATTATCTTGATCGTAAGTACTAAAGAAACTGTTGAACTGATATTTCAAAGCATTTTCCTTGTCTGTGAAGACAAAAGAGAAAAGATACATAATACACTCGCGTTTAAGCCGCATAACCCTTTTCCACCCTAGTGCGTATAATATAAAATATCACATATCATTAAGAAACCTTTAATCACAATCTCTTTCATATTAGAAATATTGATTTAAAATATATCACACGATTAGAGTGTAATACTGAGGGGCACTCATTGTTAAATTTTGAACGGTAAAGTCATATTACTCCACACTATTAATAAAGTTCAAAATCTTTCCCCTCTTTATATTGCTGGTACGGTAGAGTGATATCTATGACAGATCATGAAAAAAAAAAGGCCCCATGCATTTATAGCATGATTACGAAAAAACTATACGTTCAATATTTTGCTAATACTTAATCATTCGTCAAAAACGTATACATATACGTATAACCCATATATTTCGTGTTTTTTCTACAAAACGTTTTGATATCCAAATGGAGAATATAAACTTAGAACAAGTAAATGGCACAACTATAGAGGGACAATAAATAAGTTCCAAATATATGTAGAATAAGCCGTGACAATGGCTTTGTTATAATTATGTTATGATTAATTGAAAAAAATAGCATATTTTATGATTGTGCTTAATAATTTGTTCAGATAAAAAAGTATTTATGAAGTTATTTACATTAATGGAGATAGAAATTGGTAACCTAGATGGCAAAAGATGGAAACATCCCCATTATTCATTTAACTCACAGAGGGTATTTCGTACTTCAGCTGTTCCGCCTTTACCCGTTTTATCTATTAAACTCACCTGTACTGGTTCCAGCTGTCCCGCTGTAAGTTCCCACCGCGGACAGACGGTACTTGTCATTTTCATCGTTGATACGGAACAAGTCATATTCAGCGAAGTATGGAGTCCCTTCCCTGTCGACCAGATCAATCCGGATTTGATAGTTATCTTGATTGGTGATGTAATACAGCTTGTCATTACCCATCCAAAATTCATGAACGATCTGACCGAAGCCTTCTTTGTAGCTGGTCCAGTTACGGTAAAAATCAACAGAACCATTAACCCGACGTTGGAACACCTGAAATCAAAATAAATTAAGGACTTCCTAAGATTTACAAAGTTATACAAAACTCAGAAGTCATGGGAATATTTATGAAGACTTACGTGACAGAACCAAAGGATGAACATAAATAAGTCAGTTACCGAGTACTTGAAGAACATAATCGAATATAAGACAATCCATAATAAACAGAAAAAGAAGATTGACATTTTACGAGCTTATGCTATTTGACTTCTAGTGGCAATCACATAAAGAAAACAAAATTACAAGAGAGTACCGATATTGTCACTATTCTGTTCCACTCAGGGGGTAGGAGCCGGAGGAAGGGGGGGGGGGCACTGGGGCATTTTTATTTGTTATTATTCACGTGCACCATAATAGTGTTGATGTGTAAATGTGTAAAATAATTGTGTCATGCATGCAAACATATAAGTCAACATTTTAAGTTCAGCTTATAATGTTTTATGTTAGTTGTTTTATAATATTCATTATCATACGGTTTTATATGTTTTCTAATTACATGTGTTTTGAGTAATGCAATACTAGTATACTTCTTCTTGAATTCAATCTTCTCTGGTTTGTGATATTTCTACTCCCATGAAATCAATATAGCACACTCGACATGTACCTTCTTGTTATTCAACGTTATTGTCTGCAATTCATTTAAATACGTTTTTAACACCTTCCCCCATTGCCATATACAATCTATGTTAAACAAAATCAATAAGTTAAGAAGTAATCAATGTATCAATGTAACTTATATACGTGAAGTGCGTTTTCCCCCTGATAACATATGTATTGGTCCATAATGTCATCGTATACCGGACTATAGGAAATATCAACTCATTTCTCAATTTTTTTTTTTATGAATGTTGATTATGTGACACGGCAAAAGAGATTGTGTGTTCGACGAGTCGGTTGAACATTCAACGCAGCTTATTTTTGATCGATGAGATCGCGTTTTTTTCTTCTCCCTGTCGTGGACAACATATTTCTTAAGTAATGTAACATTTCACTTCGGTGTAAGGTAGCGTGTACTCTTTGAGGGAAAAGTAGAATTCTAAAATAAACCTTGAAACGTTTGTCGTTTTTAACAGTGTCATCATTAAAGAGTACGGTAAGCCAGATCAGTTAGTTGGTTTAATTAATGGTGAAGATACCACTGTTGTTACAACCAGCATTGTATTTGTATTTGTAATAAGTAATGGTTTAAGGTTAAAAATTTGAACGTAGCAATCACAGACAAACAAATAGAATTCAACGGAGGACAATCCGGATTTGTCACAATCTTTCAGTCTGTATCTGTGTAATGCTAATTAAAATAAACTAATGACGCAAGTAATTACTTAATATTAAACATCAGTAAATAGTTTATGTCATCTGTGATTCATTATTTGTGAATTATATACCAAAGGCCTACAGAAATCTAGATTCTATTATGACTTACCGTCCATCCACCTCCGTCAGCCATGTTGCAATACACTGGAAATGGTGATCCAGGCCAGCCAGTTGGCTTAATGGTGTAGATACCACTTGCGTTAATACCAGCAGTATATACATCTTGGCAGTCAGTCAGCACACATACGTTTCCATCACCATGGTAACCAGTCTTGCAGTAACATTGACGAACATTGTTTTGTTCCTCACACAGTGCATTGGGGCTGCAACTGTATACGTCATCCCACGTGACATTGCCATTGATACAGTGAGCCCTTCTTGTACAATCAGGGTTGACATAAAATCCACCGGCCTGTGCAATAGCAACGTGGTTGTAAACAGTGATAGTAAATTACAACAATCAGTGGCGGAGATTTCTTGTCAGAAGTGGGGGGGGGGGGGGTTGCAGGCCATTGATGAAATAAATAGTCATAACTGCTGGCTCACTATCTAAGTGGAGCGCCACCATAAGTTGGCGCAAAGTGCACAAGAATTTTTTGGCAAGTATTGCCTCCCAGATTGCAGTAAATGGCACTGCCCAGGCCTTGAAAAGCTGCATTTAACCAGGGGCGTATGCAGGATTTTCTAACCCGAGGGGGCGCGAATTACTATCTAAGCGGAGCGCCACCATTAGTTGACGCGAAGCGTTCAAGCAAATTTCTGGTTTTGGTACCCCACAGATCACCGGAAATGGCACTTCTCGGGCTTGAAACTGACCAACCATATATACACTTTTGCCTGAGAATCAAGTATTTCCAAATACTTTTTTCTCATCTATAACCTTTTTGAAGATTGTTACCAGTCGCACATCATGTTTGACTTCATCACGTATCCTGTGGATCATTGCTTTTGTAGGTGATTCTTCATCGCGGCCCACAATACCCGCCAGCCCCACTGTTCAGAATTTGAAAATTCACAATTCTTGTGAATAAATTCACTTCAAAACATACCCATAATGTTGCACAATATATCATCTATGGACAACCGATATAGAAAAACCTCCTTCAAACCCTAACAGACGGGTCAAAATTGCACGAGTATGATGAAGAATGATGAAGAATGTTGGTCGGGGAATTTTCGAAAATTCAGACGGCTACTAAAAAATTTCGCTGAAGGAAATAAATATATACCAGATATTTGCGAAACCGAATACTACACACATCGACAGTTTTGAGCATGGGCGCTGATCAGTCTTGGATAAGGGTGGGGACGCGTGTCTGTTCTCTGACACTATCTAAGCGGAGCGCGACCATGGGTTCGCGCGTAGCGTACGAATTTTTTTTGGCAAATATACCTCCCAGGTCGCCAGAATAACACTTTCCAGACCTAATGATGCTCCTAAACCTCCTTAAGTTTTAGATCTCATGGCTTAGAAATTTAGTTTGGAGAAATACATGGGCGTCTGCAGAAAGAAAATCAGGGGACAAATAATCCAAGTAGACTTTTGCATATACGATGGGTCTAGGGTCCTCTCCCAGAAAACAAATATAGACTGCCGCAAATGCGATTTCAGTCCTATATTTAACAACTGTGGATAAAATACAATAAAATGAGAACTGCTGCATGTCATTTGCACAATGCTGGATCAAACTGCGCCAAAGTTCAATACACTGATGTGTTACTATAATGAAAAGCAAATTTTTTCGTTTTTCATGTTGTATTCTCAACTTGTAAATAAACGGTCACCATGGATTATATAGCCTATCGGCCGTATCCAACAACTTTTTCTGAATCGCATGCGCTCTACCAGTGCAACATATAGGATACAGTACAATTCATTTCAGTGCAGTTTTCTCGCGTGGGTGCAAAATATTCTGGAGTACCGTATGTTGTTTTATTAGCTGTCATTGATACTCTCAGTCAGTTACAGCACATTAGTTCTACACTAACCATATCACAGGTTTACATACAGGAACAAAGTCTCAAACCTAATTTACATTTGAGTTCAGGTGAGTTTTCACATGATTCAAGTGAAGTTTCCAAACAATCTACAGTCATCACATACTCCAAACTTTGCCAAAATAGTCCTAACTCCTAAGGTAGTCCCCTACAACACAACCATTGTAATTATCAATTCATGCCTAAAAACAATAAGAGTACATTTTTACCAAACGGTGCTGTGTAAAACGTAAGGCACGTGCGGCGAAATCGACCTCGCATTCATAGTGCCAAAGCGCGCTAGCCTAGCGACAGATTTCGACACTCATATTGCTCACGTACATGTACTTAGAAACACCTCGTTGAAGTTGGCAAGTGTATACAGTTCCAAAGCTATTCAACAGCAACAAATCGTTATTTTGTGTATGTCTGTTGTGGGGTGAAGTTAGCGCTATGAGCTACAAGTTCCAATGCGCAAGGTGGGGGAAAGGGTCTAGAAAAAATGTGTGGGTCAATTCTAACTTAGTTTTCGGTCGTTAATTGTTCATGTAGCCTACGAGGTAAAAGGTTGAAATGACTTTAACAATTTCAAATTTAATGATTTGATTTATTATGCCATTTGGAGCACATAACATAGGCTATAACAGAACACTACTGGCAAAAATTTGGGGGGTTGATTGTGTGGGCCAACCTCCCCTCTTCAAAAAGTGGGGGGGTTAAACCCCCCCCAACCCCCCTGTTTCTCCGCCACTGACAACAATAATAGGAATAACTATAACGATAATAATGATAATGATAACTGTAGTGACGAAGATGACGACGACGACGATGACGATTAAAATGACGATCACGATGACCACGATTTTGATGATAATTATTTTGCTGTCGGCATAAAGAATTGATGGCAGTATATCAAAATTAACGTAGATTCAAGGGGGGAAACTGGCAGAATACCGTCATTTGTACTTGAATTTAAACATCTGAAAGGCATTTATTTTATATTAAGTGACTTATCGATATCTGGCTGCAGAAGTAAAGAATTGGGAAACTCACAGAAATGCTTGCATTCACACTTGTCATTTGACATGTGCAATTCTCAGGTGCCGCACAGAACATTTCATTGTCATCATTGTAGCATCGCAGCTGACCACGTAGGCAGACAGTCGGGGTTGATAAACGAGTTGTGTCGATTGACTGAGAGGAGCTTTCCACTGGCGGTGAGGTGGTGCTCTGCGCTGTTGTTTCAACCGAGACCACCGTAGTGTCAGGCAAGGAGGAGAGTGTGCTAATCGGCGGGGAGGTGGTGCTCTGCGTGGTTGTTTCAACCGAGGACACCGTAGTGTCAGGCAAAGAGGAGAGTGTGTTAATCGGTGGTGAGGTAATGCTCTGCGTGGTTGTTTCAACCGAGGACACCGCAGTGTCCGGCAAAGAGGAGAGTGTGCTAATCGGCGGTAAGGTGGTGCTCTGCGTGGTTGTTTCAACCGAGGACACCGTAGTGTCCGGCAAAGAGGAGAGTGTGCTAATCGGCGGTGAGGTTTTGCTCTGCGTGGTTGTTTCAAATGGGGACACCGTAGTGTCAGGCAAGGAGTTGGTGCTCTGCTTGGTAGTATCATCTTAAATAGAGAACACAATTAAAAGGTGAATTTGTTATAGGTAAATAAAGAGGTTCCTTCTTTCTCTGTGTTTGCAACATGCGAAAATCTTGAGAAAACAGATGTAAATTCTGTTGGTATTTCACACCTTTCAATTAATCAGTTCCTCTTAAGTTTGTCTCTATTAATGAAAAACATAGGATGTCTGGAGTATGAAACGAACATGGAACAGTAGAAATATCCATAAATTCCTGTTCCGCTCGATTACAAGTAAAGTAAAAACTAAAATACCTGACAGATATTTAACAATTATTATTTACAAAAATATCTTCTTAGCTGACTTCGCTTTTGGTGATTCCACATATTCAAACTGTTTAGCTTCGTCTTTATAGGACAAGCAGTGTTTTTCTATTCTTGTCAGCCTCTTAGCAAAGTCACGTGACTCTGTAGAGAAACAGTAAAAGCTGACAGACAGTGAGGGTGTGAAGAAGGTGGTGCTCTTTCTGATGGTGTAAAGATGTATCACCTAAAGGCATCAGTAGTTTTCTCCTTGATGGACAGAGGATGGTTACAGCGCTAGCTCCATCCTCATCGCACTAAATATTCATATATGATAGGGGGTTAAGCAGGAGAAACAGTCAAATACAACGAAGAAATGTGCAAATAACCATCTAATTATTGCAGATGACAAAGTCAAATTCTTGCTAGATTAAAGGGGTATGAGTAACCTTAAATCAGTGTTTAAATGGAAAGGCGAAATAACGGGATCATGTCGTTTTTGCCATTTCTGCGATACAGTCAGTACGCGCGATATTGAAGTATAACCTAACTTTAGCTCTTACGTTGTTAGGCTAGGTTAGGCCAGATCCTTTCCCTGATGTAGTAAATACGCTGTACTAGCTATGAGATAGTATAGGCTAGTATTTGTATAGTAAGTACTTTCGGACTAGTGCTAAGTCTAGACCTAAGTAAGTATATTCCTACTGTGCGTCATACTCAAAGCAAGACCTTCCCTAATTAACGACCGCCTCTAGTGACTACTTCTACCAAATGCGAGTAATTGTGGTGTACGGTAGCTTCTGAGGGCACACCTAATCAAAGCCACACATTTATGGTGGTATTATGCATAGACCTTTGTGCTCTTGGGTCAGTACACTTTAGTCTTAGACCCTGTAGGCCTAGCCTGCCTTCGCTTTTAAAAGACTATAAGCCCGGGCTATACTACTAGTGGTCTACATGTTCGGGAAATGGCTATTAGTGATTGCCGACAGTGAAAGAAGAGATTAACTTCTGAGTGTAAAACTTACACATGCTAGGCTATAACCAGTTAAGCTATATTAGTAAACTTAGGTTATATGCATTGGAATTTAATTTAAAAAATGATAATTTTGTACTATTCATTTATAAAAACCAAGAAACTTGTGTATGTTTAACCTCAATCTAGACTATACTTCAATGTAAATTAGAGGGGGGGGGGGGTTACTTGTTTGTCAAACTTAAAAAATGTTTGGCTGAAATTAATTAGGCTAAGCCTATCCATGCAATGATATAGGTAAAGCATAGGCCTAGTCACAAATACGTTTTATCCACGTGAGACATAAAACAATGAAACACCACATATCTAGGTCACAGCTTTGCACTCCTAATGTTATAAGCCTCACACTATAAAACAGAAATGAGTTTTATTACATCTCATGTTGTTCTCATTCTACAATTATACTCCCCAGAAGTAGGTTTTGAAGCACTATCAGTGAGGCAGATTATATTTCCATATTAGGCACAGCAGATCAGGAATTTGGTGTAAATCTCAATAAACTGAACTGCCATAGCAGGGACTCCTTATATCATTGATTTTCTGAACATTAAAAAGGGACACATTTACAGTAAGGCATATTATGTTTCCGTATATATCACAGCAGATCATGAAATTGGTGTAAATCTCAATAAACCGAACTGCCCATAATAGGATTCCTTATAGTATTTATTTCTGAACATTCAAAAAGGAACACATATACAGTTTTCATGGGAGAGAATGTTTGTATGGATACAAACTGATAAGTATTTAAACATGGTACAACACTCAAATAAAGACCGTAAATGTAATTGATTTTGTTTTACTTTGAAACTATTTCTAACAAAGGTGACCGGCTTCTGTTAGGTGCAGAAATAAATAACTCTTTCTGCTGTTATGTGTTATTTTGTTTGGCAGAAATGAAAGATTTGTCCCAAGAGGAGCTAACAGCCATGACAAAGTACAAGAAACACACAACCTTGAGCCTTCCATTACCGTACTTGCAAAGTACATGAAAAATATGTAGGCTGCAGTTTACTTAGCCCTTTGGTGGTATATTGTAGTTGAGCAATTACAACTCATACCATCAAGTCAAAAGTCCAACACAAAAATGAGTTGCAAGGTGATTGATACCATGTATAAGTTATGCATGTAGAGGTCAATTGAGGTCACTGCGATGATTGCAATATACCATTATCTCATACTTCCATACACTTCCTCCTATTAAAGTGTTAAAAGATATCGATTTATCTTTGCACAAGATTGATATCTTACTCTCTGCAAATTGTGATAGCATAACTTGAAGCCACTGCGAAGTCATCAAATTTATATTAGATGAATTTCTTGTGATAGAGAAATTCAGTTAAATTAAAGTGCATCTATCTTAGAAATGTTAAAACAGAGAGGCCAAAATCAGGACTGTACAAAACATAACTGTACACAATTGTAAGCATATCCTACATTCTGTATTGCAGATGGCAAGTCTCTGACTTCTAGTTTTATTTATCCATGGTATAAACAAAGAGTGGGACCATGGCCTTCAGTAAAGTGTCAGTCCTTTTTAAAATTGTTGCCATAGAGCAGTGAGCTACCTTGGCTATCTTGGAAAAAAAGGGGTGGGGGGGGGGAGGTTGGGAGAAGATGTAAACTTTCAGTGAGTGTTATTTTACTGTATCAAATTTAAACAATTTCACAAATCTTTTGTTGCAGATGAACTTGGCATTTTCACTTGTCACTCTGTTGTTTTGGGGAATTTCAACATCGAAGGGTGCAAGGGTGCATCCTTGCAATAATTCATATACATGTAAAACAAGTAATTTTCATTTGTTAGATTTATGTTTAATCTACATGGAATTGTGCTAGCTGATAGCCCACTGATTATTGGTAAAGTGGAACCAGTTTAGATCTGTAAGGAAATTAAGGAAATTGAACAATTTATTTACTGAGGTATCAGCCAGACGCAACAGGACTTTGCAAAGCACGGCAACAAATTTGTCTAAAGCGAAGAGAAAATTGCTTGATAGAGAGCTTTCAGTGCTCCTACCTTCATCTACCATAAAATGACAACAGAAACAATGTTGAACCAGTATCACAACCTTTGGTTTGACTATAGGCTAAGTGCTGTAAATAACACTATTGACTCATTTTGCTCCAAGCGACGTGTAATGCACATTTACACATTTGACCTTCGCCTATTATGCAATTGGTATGTCAAGTTCACGAACACAGGCTGTTTGTACTTAAACCTCCATTTTCTTGTTTGTCGAAAAAGATCAGAGGAAATGACCGTGAAGAATCTTTAATCATTAATTGGCTGCCAACACAGTCTGCTACTGCACTTGCTATAAAAGATAGGCTAATGCAATTTATTCCTTTTCTACAACTGAAACTGATAACAAATAATGTTTTCAAAAAGTTTGGCATAAACTAGTAGACTGTAGAAAGCGATTAATCTTCTTTTTTCATTCTAGTTCGTTAACACACCATTTATTACTTTAATTGCTTCATTCCTTTCCTAGATTGGTACAAACTGGAAGAGGTGAAAAATGAGAAATTGAGAGAGGCTACCAAGTAACACAGCTTTGCAGTAGTAGAAGGATGTCTTTGGCTTGGATGATGCACATCAAGAATGTGATTGTAGCTGATTTTATGAGAAACAATTTGATGTTTTGCATTTCAATTCATCTTTCTGTCCACAATTGATAATACATGTTGGTACAACTTCAATTAAACTTGCATAGAGATGGCTTGTGATGAAGAGACATGTGGAAGTGCTCAGGAATTTTATGTCGTAGGTCACTTAGGGGTCAGTTTAGTTAATTGTTTTGAAACGCTTCTTCCTGAGTCCACGGACGGACATGTGGATGAATGCAAAACGTGATCATAATTATGGTCATTCAGAATTTCAGGAAATTCATGTTCAAGGACACTTTGGTCTATTCTTTAACTACTTAACTGTTAGCTCAAAATCTTTTTAAATTAATCTTTCTTGTTATGATAATACGCTTTAACTTACCACTTTCTATTGGAGTTAAAATGATTTGCACAAGTATGTGAGGTCCAAGGATGAGCTTATGACTAAAACATTAATGGTATTGTATTGTCTATTAATTATTGTCTTGCAGATGTTCGGTTTGCCTGTGCAAAGTGGTAAAATATAATTGTAATTCAATTAAAAATATGAATTAATTACCAATAAGTAAATAATTAGATAAAAAAAAAATGGTATTAGGTCCTCCTAATCAACATCAATGTGAACATAGATCTTCTAAGACCTTCCTATCTAGTTTAATGGTAGTCAGTATAGGCCCCAAATTATAGCACGCTATAATTGCAAGAAGTTTTCAAAAAGTACCTTCCTGGAGGTCTTTACTCTCCAATTAGTCTCAGACATTTTTAAGGAACACACAAGATGACTGAATGGGAAAATTTCCTCAAAGGTTGTAATTAAAACAGTTTAAGAATTCTGACCAAAGGTGACCACATTTGAATATCTAGCATATTTGCGGCTAATACAGCATACCTTTAAAGAAAAGAAGTTACTGACACAGGGCTGAATTTTGTCGTAACAAAGGTTATTGGGAGAGAGGCTTTGATCAAGTTTTTCAAGAGAGGATTTCTTGTTCTACACTGAAAACTGTACAAGTGATTGTCAAGTTGTATCCTTGTGCAAAAGTGCTGATCAAGGTCTTGGTATCCCTGTTACATTTCACAGTTGATGTCGAGCAATCAGAGCTTCAGCATGTGATGATGATTATACTGTAAATATGTCCTCAAAATGTTGTTTTTAGTATTGCATTTCTTATATTTATTCATTGTATAAGTATGTGAGGAATGAATTTAACTAAATTGCAAAATTTCACTTAGTACTCAAAATTCAAAAGTAATGGAGATGCAAATAAAGTTAGCTATCAGTAGCATTGATGATGTTATTTTAAAATTTATGTTTTGCTTTTTCTCAATTTGAATGCATTGTAACTTAAAGAATAAGGTGGCATACCCAATAGTATTAACAAGGAAAGGGGTGATTTAACCAGGAACGAGGTGGAAAATCAGTTTAATATTAACCAGGATAATGGTGACATCAACCAGGAAATGTTGTTTAATTTAACCAGAAAGGGGTGGAACATTCTGTGATATTAACCAGGATAGTATTAGCACCAACCAGGAAAAGTGTGGTAAATTTGACCAGGAAAGAGGTGAAATATTTCATGTCATTAACTAGGATAGTATTAGCACCAACCAGGAAATGTTGGTTAATTTGACCAGGAAAGAGTTGGAACATTTTATGATATTAACCAGGAGAGTATTAGCACCAACCAGGAAATGTTGGTTAATTTAACCAGGAAAGAGGTGATATATTTCATGACATTAACCAGGATAGTATTAGCATCAACCAGGAAATGTTGGTTAATTTGACCAGGAATGAGGTCGATCATGTTATGATATTAACCAGGATAGTATTAGCACCTAGGAAATGTTGGTTAATTTAACCAGGAAAGAGGTGAAATATTTCATGATATTAACCAGGATAGTATTAGCATCAACCAGGAAATTCATTTTTGTGGGACCGTTCCACTAAATAAACGGGAAGGCGGGGCTTGGGATGGGGGCAACTTATGAGCGTAAGAGTCCCGTCCGCCCAAAATTGACCAAAATATACGTTCATTCTGAGTGATATTAGAAGGCGCTTAACCACGTGGCAAAATATAAAATTGCTGGCATATTATAAAATATCCACATAAAGATGGTCACATTATGCTTATAGAATTCTAGTTAAACGTTTCAATGACTCTGTAAATAACGATATCCCATTATGTTTACCTGAAATGAACAGCGATTGTCCTACATAGGATGTTAATTTGGTAACTCGTCAATTAAAAAAGGATAACAGAGTTACTACTTGTGGATCGGACAACATCCTTTAGTGCGTATGTACATGTTTCTCTTCTGAATGAGTCCCAATATACACATCAAATTTCCATGAAAGCTTGCAAAATAGTGAAATCCCTAGCCTGTGGAAAACGGCATTAACATTCGCTGTTCCAAATTTCAAGTGTAGAATCTCAAACATGTAAATGATGTTAGACCAACTGATTTAGCGAGTATTGTATTTAACATTATGCAAAATCTTCTTCTGCCACAGTTGATGGTTAGGTTTTATTCAGTATGGGGATAAACGTCACTGAATTTACTTACACAAAAGATGTACCATGTGATTTTACGTATCTATGAAGTTGTGTCCCAATTGAATAACAAGCTAAACACTATGTCAAAGGTGCTTTACCTGGATTTCTCTTCAATACGATCAAGTTAATAAAAGATTAATCTGGAATTATTACTGATCCATGGCTATTAAATTGGTTATAGCTCATTTCATAACGACAGGTTTAACGACAAGTTAAATTAGAGAAGGACTATAAAAGTTGGGTCCATTGTCTGCTCTACTGTTTGCTTTATACACGGACGAAATTAAATCTAACGATCATCTCTGCGTCACAAAATATGCTTATGACACTGCATTATCATGCAACATATACACGATTTCATTTGTCGATCATCATTTCAATTATCAGCAATATGTTAATGATATAGTTTCAACAAACCATCGAAAGGACTTATTGCTCATTTCCAAAAACTTGGAAGGAATTGTGTTTTACTAACATTAACATAAAACATGAAGGCCGCTTGTCGTCTAGATCACAAAGTGTTAAAGTAAAGGCATCAGAGGTTGAGAAAACATCGAAAACCGACTACTTATGGGTACGCATTAGCGAAAACCTGACATTAAATTGTCATATATGGAATATATTGAGCACAGTGCATTATTTGGTCTCTAGTTTTAGCATAAATCGTGTCATGTTTTAACAGAGGTATTTATGCTGTACCTGTTTGGTACAACTTCACGTCATCGAGAGATAAAGAATCGAATGATAAAGTATCTTAAGAAACGTTTTTCGAGCTTTGGGTGCCTATTTTGCAGGTGCTAACAGTAAACAAAACTACCTTTTTTGCATACAATCTCCACTTAGATAAATGATCATGTAAAAACAAAAACAATGAATGTAAGCAAGCATAAAGAACGTCTTCGACTAACAGTCAAACCAATTTCAAGAGATGGATTTCGACATAAGCCACACAGAAGGAAACGAATGAAACAATAACACTAGATCACCGTTTTTAGAAATCTTTCACAAAGGTGAACGTTATTCAGGCTATTCAGGTTATTATTATTTAAATTATATATATATATATATATGCATATATATATATATATATATATATATATATATATATATATATATATATATATATATATATATATATATATATATATATATATAGTATTGGTATGTAGGTAACGTTTATTATCCTTGGTTCTTCGATGTATGTAGCCTATATCTCATATATATTTGCAACCGATGATTCAAGCTGTTGGTTCTATGAATGTTCCCCAAAGTAAAAATAAGAGAAAACAGATGATCGCATCCATTTCAGCAAAATTCCATAAGCTTTGATAAAGTTTTCTTGTTTACTTGTTAGTACTTTAACCTTAACTATAGCGGTAAAATGAACGGAAAATGTATATTATGTTGTAATCACCTATAGAAAAATGAAAGAAAATATATAATATAGAAATATAAAAAAAATATATAAAAAAATATATAAATATAGAAAATGAAAGTCTTACCATTTCTTGAACCTTTGTAACAACT